>NW_007250987.1:626383-705103 GCF_000164805.1 Carlito syrichta | reverse complement strand
GGACGGGGAGACATCTCTTATCAACAAGGGTGCCTGAACGAAGCATATTTGTATACCTAATCCTTAACTGTACCCCACAATATCATAATAAAAAATATTGATTAAATTTTTAAAAAATTAGCCGGTCGTGATAGCACATGCCTGTAGTTCCAGCTACTTGGAAGGCTGAGGCAGGAGGATCGCCTGAGCCCAGCAGGTCGATGCTGGGGTGGCTGTGAGCATGCCATGGCACTCTAGCCTGAGCAATAGAGTGAAAAAAAAAAATAGTATAAATGACAGGTAAGAACAATGATATCGATATGGGCTTTAAGAGAAATTACACTATTTTATTTTGAAGTTTTTCTGTAGATACCCACACCTTCTGACTAAAATGCCTGACTAGATAAATTGTCAACTCTAAGATTCATGTAATTTGGGGCCTTTTAATGCTTTGGTAACAAAACAAATCTGCTTTTTAGTCCTTTTTTTAAAAAATGAGTCTTGTATTACTTCACAAAATGACATTATAAGTACAATTTTTAGTATTAAAGCTGAAAAATAAAAATTAAATGCGAAATTACATCAAATTCATTCCCTTCGGGGAAGATGAAAAAGAAAAATACAATATATAATATAATTATATAATAAATAATATAATGTAAACTAGATGAAGGTGATATCGAGTAAGGCTATGAGCATCCTGGTGGAAAAATAAAGAGTGCCACCTCGTTTCAGATAAAAACAAAAAAATATGTGCAGTGCTTAGCTCCTCCTATCAGTTTTCTAAAAACAACTGAGGAGAAGGGAAGAAAGGAACTTCCTGAAGACTTGTGCAAGCTCTGAGGTGGGCTCTGGGGATTCAACAGGGAACAAAGTAGATATGTTCCTTGCCCTTGTGGAATTATATGAAAGAAAATAATGAGAATTGAGAAAATACAATATCAGAAACAATAATGAAGCCACTAAGTGCCATGAGAAAGAACAAAGAAAATCTCTGCTTTAGATTAGAATCTGCTCACCACCAGTTCCCAAAGATAAATATGCAGAGCCTCTTGGTTGTTTGTTTTAATGGGTAACAAAGTAAAATAAATGACAATATAGATGTTTAAGAAACATTTCCAGGCTGAGAGCGATGGCTCAAGCCTGTAATCCCATCACTTTAGGAGGCCGAGGCAAGAGGATTGCCTGAGCCCAGGGGTTTGAGACCAGCCTGGGCAACTTGGCAAGACCTCGTCTCTACAATAAATCAAAAAATTAGCTGGGAGTGGTAGACTATGCCTGTAGTTCCAGCTACTTGGAAGGCTGAGGCAGAAGGATCGCTTGAGCCCATCAGGCCAAGGCTGCAGTGGCCATGAGCAGCGTGCCACTTCACTCCAGCCTGGGTGACAGAGAGAGACTCTGATTCAAAACAAAAAAAAAGGAAGAAGAAACATTTTCTAGGTTTTATAAGCGCGGTTCATGGGCTGTAGTTCCTGACTAAGTTGTTCTCAAATCATAATGAAGTCATTGTATTTCATACTGAAAAAAAGTTTTATGAAGAATAATAATTCATGTCTAGGATGGCTTGTATATATATTTAACCCCAGGAATGGTACCACACAGAATGTTTGGCCCGTGACCCAGTCAACATGGAAAACATGAATGGGCACACATAGCACAGCTGCAGTACTCAATCTAGTCTTTTAACCACTAGTTCCAGGCGCCATAAAATCGATTCTGCAGAGAGAGATATTGATCTTGAAGACAGCTAAAGCAAAGAGATCAGCTCTGTCCATTTCTTCTCATTTTCCCAACAGCTCCTCAAGGTCAGGGAACATGTCTACTTTATTCTGTAAATCTTCATTAGGACTAGGACAGGGCCATTCACAAAGGGAGTCCAGTCAGGTGCCCTTGAGGGAAGAGAAGGTATTCAAGGATTCTGTGAGCTATTTTCTCTGAAAGGAAACGCAGCCTCTGGAAACAGTGAATAGATAATAAATCTGATTGAGAAAAAGATGCATGTGAGAAAGTGGTAGAGATGAGACTGGAGTGAGAATGGAGGCTAGCCTGAGCAAGTCTTGGACAGCCAGGTCAGGAAGCTGGAACCCGGCAGAAAGTGAATTCCAGACGCACTTCTCCTTACACTGGAAGGAGGCTTAGAAGGAAAGATGGACCATTTGCATACCTAACCCTGAATTTTACCCCATATCTTAAAAATAATTTTTTTTAAAAGGAGGAAAGAAAGATGTAATTTAGAGAAACTATCAGGATATGATTAAGAGAGAAAGTGGAAAAGGATGATGGCCAAAGATGTGGTGGTAATAGAGTCATAATAATCAATGTTAAGAAGGAGTATGCAGGGGGATGGGAAAACACTTCTTATCTACAGGGTGCCTGAATGAAACGTCATTGTACACCTAACCCTTAACTGTACCCCACAAAACCATAATAAAAAATACTGATTAATGAAAAAAAAAAAAAGAAGGAGTATGTGAAAGGAGAGGGAGCTAAAAATGACTCCAAGGCTCTCACTCACTTGATTGAAAGAATAGCAATGCCACTGACAAAAGGGAATCTCAAAAAATCAGGGGGGCAGGACTCAGTGGCTCACGCCTATAATCTCAGCACTTTGGGAGGCCAAGGCAGGATTGCCTGATTCCGGAAGTTCAGCACCAGCCTAGACAACATAGCGAAACATAGTCTCTACATAGCCAGGTATGGTGTTGCGCACCTGTAGTCCCAGCTACTTAGGAGGCTGAGGCAGGAGGATCACTTGAGACTAGGAGTTCAAAGCTACAGTGAGCCATGACCATGCCACTAAACTCCAACCTGGGCAACAGAGTGAGACCTTGACTTAAAAAATAAAAAAGTCAGCAAGGAAGTCAGTTTGGAGGGAGGTTGATGAGTTTGGTTTTAAACATGTTGAATTTGAGGCGACTTTGACATTCTAAATAAAAATATTCAATCAGCAATTTATTTATTTGGAAATTATAATTTGCTTTTTTTAATAGACTGAATTAGCTTGATTAAACACAAAGTCGTCTTTTTTTTAATGACAGCAATACACAAGCCACTAAAATAATTAGGAAAATAGTCACTATCAGATATCAATGAGTTAATTAGGAAACAATTGGAAATTCAGAGCTGGAGCTCAGGCGAGAAGTAGGTTTAGAATGTATAAATGTAGGTGCCCGCTGCATGCAAATATTCTTACATGTTCTGGACCAGGCTTTGTGCTTGGCATAAGGTGTGTAGGAACAATTGCAGTGGCCCTAGAATGCTATTAAGGAGTAAGACTGAGTGATGGGCTCAACAGAAGCCCAAGCCTCACCATCACACAATATCTCTATGTAACAATCTGCACATGTATCCCCTGAATCAAAACAGAACATTTTAGAAAAAGAAGGTGTAGGGGATTTCACTGGAGCCCAGGGGATTTCTCTTGAAGTAATATTTGCACAAAAAGTACTGTTTTTGTTTAGAGGGAAAGTTTTTTGGTAACAGGAAGTATAAAGGCTTCTCCCCAAATCACCCTGATAATGGCGCTGAACAAACTGCCCTCATGGAGTTTACAGACTGGTCTAGAAAAGAGGTCAAGCTGAGCACAGTGGCTCAAGTCTGATCCTAGCAGGAAGATCACTTGAGCTTGAGACCAGCCTGGGCTACATAGTGAGACTGCCATCTCTAAAAAAAAAATTTTTTTTTTAATTAGCCAAGCATGGTGGTACACACCTGCTCCTAGGCACTACAGCCTAGGCGACAGAGCAAGACCCTATATCAAATAAAATAAAATAATAAAATAAAACAAAAATAATAAAAAGGGAAAGAGGTATTTTTTAAGAGAAAGAAAAAGAGGAGGCAATGAAGGAGAATAAATTACATAAGAGTATAATTCAGATGGGGTGAGGTACATAATTTAGATTATGAAATCAAGGAAGGCCTTCTAAATGACATCTGAGCTAAAGCCTAAAGGATGAGTTGGAAAAAATCAGGGGAGAGAGATTTGCAGACAGAGAGAATGGCACTTGCAAAAGCCTCAAGGAAGAAAAGGGCCTGCCACTCTTGAGGACCAGGAATAAGAGACAAGGAGGCCAGTTCAGAACAAGCAAAGAGACAAGGCACAAAATTAGGTCCAAGTGGTGAGCATTTTACAGATGAGGAAACGGAAGCTCAAAGAAGTTAAGTAACATAGCCAACCTTACCCAGCTGGAAACCGAAAGTCAATTCTATAACCCAGGTCAGCTGGATTCAAAGACTATACTCCTAACCCCATCAGCAGACTCCCCAAGCTTGCCTGATCTTTAGTTCCCTGAGATGCTTGTTAACATACAGTTTTCTAGGTCCTACCCCAAAACTTCAGAATCCCATACAAAGGAGAATCAGTTAGAGCCCCATAAGAGAGAAAAAGGACAATCAAATCGGGTAATTTGAGGAGAGTTTAAAAAGGAGACTAGATTAGTCTCTAATACAGGAATGAAGCCCAATCTCCAAAATCTTATCTGTTTCCTTTGCAAAAGAACATACAAAACATGCACTCACTGGACCAAAGATGGTGTCTGTAAGTTCAGTGCCATGATTCTGTCAATTAATTTGCTTTTCGCATATGGGCTGCTTTTTTCTAGAATACAGCATTACCTTATGAAACGCTAATTGTTTCTGCTATCCTACACGACCTGCCTGGAAGATGAGATGCTAATTAAGAAATAACATAATTGTGGCTGCTCTCACCCTATTCAAATATATTTTTCCTCTCCAACAGGCTCAGGTAAATGGCCCTTACCTTATTTAATTTCCAGCATTCTGCTCTACCTCCCACCTCTTGTGGCCTAGGGATTCTGCCCTGGTAAAATGCCTAACATTACCATAATAGGGAGAGTTCTTGTTTCAAATAAATTTCTGCATGCAAATAAGTCTTATCTTTCTAAATAATCACCTTGGGAGTCTTAATATTTAGTCCACATGACTGCATTTTTATACCAGTGAACTCTCACTAAAATATTATATCAAGACAAACCCAGAAAGAGAAAAGAGGAGTCATCAGAGAAGGATGACATACATCAGCTTGGGAGCCCTGTGTATTCTGCCTTAACGGCCAAGAAAAGTTTACAAATAGGCAGAAGCTTCTGTTCTTCTTTATCACCATCTGGCAAAGCCTCCTCTTAGACTCCCAGTCAGTTGCCCACCCTGATTCAGTCCTGTTATCTGACCAAGACAGAATGAAACACCTTACTGATGGAAGTGTTTCCCATATAAAGAAAGGTGGCAGAGGGGGAGGAGAAGAAAGGTAGGAAGGAAAAGACAGTATCAAGTCTTTTGGGGAAGTACCTGAAAATCTGATATTAATAAGATATTATTAAGCATTAAGAATGCTGCAGAGTGTGAGCTGTTTATACCTGTAAATACTTAAGCTGCTGAAGTGTTCAATCACAGTGGATTGGTTAAATAATTTATGGGCTATTCATACAATGGATTAGTTTGCTGTGATTTAAAGTTATGGTAGGCCAAGTGCAATGGCTGACACCTGTAATCCCGGCACTTTGGGATGCCAAGGCAGGAGGATTGCTGGAACCCAGGAGTTCAAGACTAGCTTGGGCAACATAGTGAGATCTTGTCTTTTCAAAAAATAAAAAAATTAACCTAGCATGATGGCATGTGCCTGTAATCCCAGCTACTTGGGAGTCTGAGGTGGAATGATAGCCTGAGTCCAGAGGTTGAAGCTGTGGTGAACCATGACCATGCCACTGCACTCCAGCCTGAATAACAGAACGAGACCCCAACTCAAAATAAATAAATAAAAATAAAGCTTGGTATCTACTTTTTACAAAATAATGTTTAGGAAAAAAATATATAGTCATGGTATTGACCAATCTTCACTGGCATGAAAAATCAGTAAGTGACAAAAGCAGATTACAGAACTATATGTATAATGTGATCTCATTTTTTAAATATGTATGTCTATATGTGTGTATATGTGTACACAGAGAGAAAGGGAGAGACAAGAATGAGAGACGGAAGGAACGATTCTCATTAACACCAACATGTAATCGATATTTTCAGGAAGCAAAAATTATGAGTGATTTCTTTATTTTTGCTTATTTCTATTTTCTAATTTTTCTACAAGGAATATGACTTACTTGTATAAAAAGTAAGACGCAATAGCAAAAACATGAAACCCACAATGCTGCCCATCAAAAGCGGACTGAGTTAAAAAAAAAAGTGGTACATATATACAATGAAACATTACACAGCCATAAAGAAAGACAAAAATTAAGAACTTTGTAGCAACTTGGATGGACTTAGTCTATAATACTGACTGATCTATCACAGAAACAAAGAATTGAGTACCACATGTTCTCATTCATAAGCAGACCTTGAACAACTACCACGATACTATAAGAAAGGGATTGGCAACAGTGGGAATCTGCCGGGGGAGGGGGCACACCTCACCAACAAGGGTACCTGCATAATGAACATTTGTATACCTAACCCTGAATTGTACTCCAGATCTTTAAAATTAAAAAGTAAATATATATACATATTATATTACTCTTTATGTATTTTTACAAACACTTCGTCTCATGTAAGTTACACAAAATTGAGTTTTAGAAAAGGTAACTGACAATGTCAAATAAAGTCATTTTTAAGAAAAGCAAATAAATTCTTTTTTTATTTCAAAAAAACAAAACAGTAATAAGGCTGCCAGAAAGAAAGCTGAGTAGCTGTGTCTGAATATTATCATCCAAGTAGTTCCTCAACATGTACTAATATGTGTACACAGATCTCTGGGGTCTGTGTCTAGTTCTTCTTTAAAATCATCAGACTTTGCATCTCTAATATGTATCATGAACTGAAACAGCAAGATGAAAATGCAGAAAATGTATGAAGTATGCAGCCAGATTTTGTAATAAATTTTTAATTTTTGATGCAACCTAATTTTTAATTAGTCTTTTCTACTTCTTGCTTAACTTATGTTTTCTGTCATGTTTCCCAAGGATTCTACCTATGTGATTAGCTTAGTGATTTAGTCTTGACTCAACATTAGTTATATTCAAATGTCCACAGGCATGAATTTTTTTTTTTTAACATTTCTACTGCTCTCTTTTCAAATGTTAAAGGTAAAATGACCAGGGCAGAAGGGAGCAGTCTCAGCACCTGAGGAGCGCAGGAATATTTTTACCCTATCCTTCTTAATGGGAAGTTATCCAAGGAGGTCAAATAGAAAATAAACCACAATTGAGGGTTTGTTGCTAACAGGCATATATAGGAGGCACATGTTCTCGTTCATTATTCTATTTTGGATTCAATATTAACTTCTCTTGGATCACAATGCTGCCTCTTTTGTTTCCCCATTAACACAGTGCACCCAGTGGGAACGTCTGCCCAATACTAATGAGCTATTCACCGGAGAAACAAGAGCAGGGTACCAGGAGCCAGAATAAAACAATTAGAAGGGAAGGGAGACTGCTGGCTCCTGACCTACACTGAATTGCTTGTAAGAGACAGAAACAGATTTTTAATTATGTAATCCCTTTGTTCCTCATTTCCTTTAAAATGTAAAGGGCAAATTCTTCTTACGAATGCTGAGGACCCGATCTGGTGTTCTTGCGGCCTTGAGGGCTAGCTGGACCGAAGCCAGAAGAGGTGCTCTGTTCAACCAGATGGATACAAAGCATTTTGTCCCTTTTTGTTATCATCCAAAGTACTGTTTGGAATAATTACTTAGTAACTACTGTCTTCCTACTTTTGCTTCTCATTTTCCTTTACAAACACCTATTCCAAGAGACATTTAGCCTGCCTGAAGATTTGGGACAAGCCAAAGTCTAGTTAACGCCTGTTTTCTCAAGACTTCACTTTGCTTTGAGATTACTTTAACCTACTTTTCTCTTTCTCATATTTTATTAAGTTTGCATTTCAATAATGGAAGAGATTTTTCTTCTCACATACTTTCCCGCTGCCTTTGTTCCCTGCTTCCTGGTCCCACATCCCCACAACCTGTCCCAGACTATACCCACATCCCTCACAGCCCAGCTATTTCAGTAGCGACTTCCCTGGTTGCACCAACTCTCTCTGACTTTCTCTTCTCCACTTTTCTGCATATTTCTATTTTTGTCATTCCCCCGTCACTTGAGTCCACACTGTCTCATCTTTCGTTGGCAAGAAACCTAATAAATGGACGGCATCAGTTCACAGCACAAGAAATAAAAGGAAATAAGGCACAGCTGTGCCCAGAGACATGATCAGTATCATCGGGATCTCTCTCTCCGTCTCCACCTCTTGGCTATGTTTTCCTTCTGTGCGGTTTCTTTCTCAGGCAAGCTCTCCTCTCAAGGAGCTTATATAATCCCAGAAGTTAAAGATCCCAGGAAAAGGGAACCCTCTTTCCCAAAGTGCTAGCAAGAGTCCCAGGGCTGACGACATATGACTTGCTCACCTCTGAAACAGGTGTGGAGATCAGCTTCACCCAAAATCCATGCTCTGTGAGGAAGAAGAGGGTGAATACCAAAAAAAGAAAAATACCAAAAAAAGAAAAAAAGAGAGAGAGATTCTGGCACCAAAAAGAACAATGCTGGACAGACAGACATGCACACACACCAGATTTATGTGGTTATATCTTGTTTCACTTGCCTAGAGAGTACATTCCTTAAGATCAGTGATTTTCACTACCCTCCAGCATCTGGCCCAGTAGGAAACACATCGTTAATGAATGTTTTCTATATGTATATATAGAGCATTTGCTAAATGGGGGAGGGGTTATGTATATTATTATATGTATATATATTTATATATATATAATTTTTTTCACTGAATAAAAAAGTTCCTCTTGCCCAAAAAAGTGAGAATCTCAGTGTAAACCTCAGTCTCTACAGGGCTAGGTGACCCTGCAAACATGGCAGAGAATATTCCCCATTTTTGAAGACAAACAATGTTTTCAAAGGTGATAGGCCCAGCTGCTGCTCCTGGTTCCCTATCTGAAAATTCCAAAATGTTGGCTATTCCTTATGCCATGAGGAAAATTCCAGATGCTCTGCTTCCCTTTTGAAGAGCCTAGAGCAAAAATCAGGGCACTTTTACTGTCATGGACCAGATAATACATATTTTAAACTTTGTGAGCCATATGGTCTCTCTTGCAGCTACTCAGTTCAGATATTGTCATTCCACAATAGCTTTAGACAATACATAAATAAATGAGCATGACTGAGTTCCAATAAAACTTTACTTATGGATGTTGAGGCTGAACACAGTGACTCATGCCTGTAATTCTAGCACTCTGGGAAGCTGAAGCGAGAAGATTGTTTGAACCCAAGAGTTCCAGACCAGCCTAGGCAACAGAGTGAGAACTCGTCTCTACCAAAAAAAAAAAAAATTATATAATAAACTAGACATGGTGGCGTGCACCTGTAAATCCCAGCTACTCAGGAGGCTGAGGCGGAAGGATCACCTGAGCCCAGGAAGTCAAGGCTGCAGTGAGTTGTGACCATGCCACTGCACTTCAGCCTGAGTGAGACCCTAACTCAAGAAAAGAAAAAAAACTTTACTCATGGACACTGAAATTTGATTTCACATAATTTTCACATATCATAAAATATTATCTTTTTATGATTTTCTTTCAACTTCTCAAACTGAGAAGTACATTATTATTCTTAGCTTGCAGGCCATACAGAAATAAGCAGGGGCCAGAATCAGTTCATGGACCATAGTTTGCCAACTCTGTCCTAGAGTATTTCATTTGTTTTCTAAAAGGATCTTCTAATGACTTTACTGGAATAAGATGGAAGCAAAAACCAAATTTGACAATTTTGACACTCTTACTTTTAGGTTAACTTTTTGAGAGCTGAGAACCAGTTGAAGTATTAATGTGCATGGTACTTCAGTGTACTGAAGTATATTGAAATCTTTCAAATCTGTTCTTACTCTGAGGGCCTACAAAATCATTTAACCATATTCACGGGGATTTTTCTAAATTGAAGCCATAGAAGATTTATATCAAGGGGAAAAAAAAACCTGCAGATTTAAAGCCTTATCTCTAATATACTGGATGTGGGATTACCAAGAAAATATGGATAATTTAGCAAACATTTACATTACCATTTATTCAAATCCAAAGTGATTGAAACACTAATGTGGGGGTAGAGGGATATAAATTCATGTGTAGATTCAATCAGTATTTATCAAATGCTTACTGTGCCCCAGATGATGGGTATTTTCACTTTATTCTACAAAGGAATTGAGGGAGCTGAATAACGTTTACAGTGTTCTAAAATTGTCAAATTGTTTTGAGAATTATTGTGTCACTTAACGCTTCTCCTAACTTGATGAATCAGTTGGGAATATTTATATTACTATGTAAGCCTACTTTATTATAAGGAAACAGAGAGTCAGAGAAATTAAGTGACTTGAAGAATCAGAACTTGAACCCAGGTCCTTTTACTCTAAATGCTGTTTCTTCCATGATTCTTGCTCCAAGGTAGTGATGTGTGTAAAGTCAGGGCCTTCGTGAACACCAAATATATATGGTATACCTGAATTGTTTAAATCCACACATGAAGAAAAATAGAGAACAGCAAGGCTATCAGTCTCTTTGCAAGAACGGAAATGTAAAGTGAAAATTCTCTCATGTGAGGCAAACAGATTTTCCTGAACAGAAGATGCCCTGGTTTGCTGTGCTTTTGAAAAACCCCAGCTAGGGAAATACAGGCATTATTCCTGCAGAAGAGACAAGTACATTTCCCCCTAAAGGTAGATGTGAAATAACAGAGGTTCTCACACTTGGTCCCACTATGCCAACTTTATCCTCTTTGCTCTTGCTACACACATCCACAATTCTTTCCCTCCAGAGCTAATGTCTGCCCAGCAAAGCAGAAGCCATCTGAGGAATGGTGGTGGTCTACAAAGACTCTCAAAAGCAGCTGTTCATAAGGGACATCAGTTGTCCCAGATGTGGGTCATGAACTATTATCGAGCTTGATAACCCTGGAGGCACATAGCTAACCATCTTCCTCCTAGAGAAACACCTAGCTAATGTAGGGGTAGAGGGATCTACACCTCTTGAGAATCAATCCTATTTACCAAGCATCCCTCACCTTGCCTAAGAATTCTATTCTCCTACTCATAAGCAAATCCTGAACATTTATCATAATACTATAAGAAAGGGATTGGCAGTACCAGGAAACAGCCATGGGAGGAAGGGGGACACACAGTATCAATAAGGGTACCTAATCTCAAACCAGGTGAAGGGAGGCCCAAACTTTACCTGTATGATGACCACTTGTATATCTAACCCTGAATTGGACCCCACATCTTTAAAATAAAATAAAAAAGAAGTCTAACCTCATACATAATTTTCCTCTTAGCACAAATTTGGTGTTGAATAAGGTCTGATAACCTCAACTCAGTGTTATTTCATAGTATCTGTGTATTCCTGTATTTCAACAGAATGTAACCATTTGGCATGTTTCACTTCCTTTTATCCTCTCCCCTTTGTTAGTATCTACCACAGCAGTAGTCAGTGTGAAAGTTTAGTACATCGGTGACTCAGTTCCCAGGATTCGCATACTTGTGTGCTTCCCTCCCAATTCATTAAAGTTCACTGTGTGACTAGCTTTCATCAAAGAATGCAGTAGTGGAAAAAGTTATGTGTCAGTTCCCAGCCTAAGCCTGGAGAAGACCTGCTACTTCTGCTTTTGAGCTGGTGGGAATTCTGAACCACTGTCTAACAAGTCGGGCTACTCTGTTGGAGAAAAAGAGCCCCTGCCATTCCAATGTCCCAATTCAGTACAACCCCTAGCTAACCCAAAAGGAGTGACCATCAGTAAGATCAGCAGAAGAACTATTCAGCTGAGCCTTATTGCAGAAACCTAAGAAAACGAAGGGCTTTTAAAAATGTTTTTAAGTCACTAAATGTTGAGAGTTTGTTATGCAACAATGAATGACTGAAACAAGAACTCAAAGAAATTTGTTGACTTCATAAGTGAATGAATGAATGCAATTCTTAATTTATTTATTGCTTTTGCTACAAACTACCAGCGTAACAAATGTGACATTAAAAATTCACAATGATTGCAAAAAAAAAGAGGAGAATCCTCTAAAAGAGAGAAAGAACTTTCAATGTCCTAGGCACTATACCAGGCATTTTCACATTCACATTTCATTTTCTCAATGACAACCCAATGAGATAGATATTATTTTCCTACATTTTTTGTTGATGAGAACACTGAAGTTCTGACCAAATTAACTTGGTCAGAGTCAAACAGCTATAGAGTACAAAAACTTTGATTCAAATACAAATCTTTGTGCTAACAGTGCCTGTATTTTCCCCACTCCATTGTACCTGCCTCATAGACATTCGTAGCCATTGGGGTATAACTATCAGTACAGCTTCATCATTAGTTTTCCATGGAATTTTGAACTTCTTCTATGACCCCATATACTCAAGTTTCAGCCTCCTACACATGACACTACTAGGTTGGTCCTGACATGTCTTCTCTAAAATCCATCCCAACTCCTGGAATGGTTATAAAATTCCAGCAACTTTTCTTGAATGACAGTTGCTTATCCATTCAGGAAAATCTGGGTGCAAGGAGCCCTCGGGACCAGGAGACCAGACCTGAGACCAGACTCAATGATCCCTCTGAGACGTTGTTCCTGTGTCAGTAGTATTCCAGAAGCTTAGAAAAGCAAGAGGAAAAGGGATGTGTCCCAGTCCAGTGGCATCTCTTTAAATGCACTCCCATATCCATGGATATGCTGATTCAGTAAGTATGGATGTGACATCAAATAAGCATGCATTCTGACAAGCTTCCAATGGATTCTGATGCACAGCCAGGTATGTATACCATTATTCTAGCTCATTTAAGAATACAACTAATTCAGGAAAAACTGTTAGTCTTTACTCCTCAGAGTGCATGTCATACTGATGATATGTGAAAGATAATGCATTTTCAAATATGTGAATTTTCTATCTTGGCATCTTTAACTCACTAGATGTCATCAACCATATTCTTTAATGCTAACTCGCATAGAACCAGGCTAATATTGTGAAAAGTGAGTTTTTAGAATCTTAGTAGTCATTCTAAAACTGATGTCATTAACCCATAAATAGCATGATAGATTTAGGTTTGGTTCTTTGGACAGATACCAATGTATCTTTGCTATAATGTCTCCGGCTGATATTGTTCAAGAGATTGAAGAATATGTACCCTACCTTCATGTTTCTCTACTTTGCTAATTAAATGTATATGTGAAGACTTGCAGATCAAAATGGAATCTGGCTAACATCCTCCCACAAAGTTACTCCTGTGTTTGCACTAAAAGTATCCATGAAAATGTAAGACTAAAGTGGGGACCAAAGGTAGGACCAAACTTCACCTGTACGATGACCATTTGTATACCTAATCCTGAATTGTATCCTACATCTTTAAAATAAAATAAATTGTTTAAAAAATGAAATAAAATAAGGAACACTTTGATGAGCATCAAAAAAAGAAAATATAAGACAAAACTTCCACACATATAGCTAAGTAATTAATTATCTCATGCCAGCATCTTCGTGGAATCAACACAAAGCCCAAAGCATTAGAATTGCAGTGAGAAAAATCTATCTGTTGTTCACCAAGTCACGTATCATGGTTTGCATCCTAAAAAAGAAACCATTTGGGAAAGAAATGCATAATCAAGAAATATATTTCTATTCCCCCACTTTCAGTCCCCTCAGAGCTCAAAAGAATGCAGTACCCAGAGAATAAGGCAGTGGCTATCTGTTCTCCCTTGGGTACTTCTCTATGTGTCAAACACAGTACTCTCCTTACCCAGCCCATTCCTCCAAATCTCTATATCTAGGCAAAGATTGAAAATTCAAGAAAATAGTGGAGTGATAAATGTGTACAGAGGTAGGAGACACAAGGAGGGACTAGTGGCAGCTGATGGCTTCTGTCAAAGCAACAACACTGGGGATTGTAGTTTTTGTTCATTATAGTGGTTCCGATATCACATAATGAAACATTAGAGAGGTAGATGGCATGTCAGTTAAACAAATGCCTACTTAGAATTGGAAAATTGAGTTGAAGGCTTGGTGCATTGACTTCCCTTTAGCTCTAAAAAAAAGAGACCATAGCAATATATCTCTGTGACAAATATGGGTAAGGAGGGAATGAGAAGAAGTTTGTCTACTCTGAGTCTGGATTCATCTCATCTTGCTCAATTTTAAAAAATTAACACAAGAAAAAACGACAAGATAAGAAAACAGAACAATATTTAAGGGAGCAAGAAAAGGAATAACCTCTGAAAATAAACTTTTATACTCCAGAAGAAATTTTCCAAATGCTGATTAACTTTCTAAGTACAGTATAAAAAGGCAGTTTCTAACAAAGAGAAGCAGAACAAGGAAATGAGATGGTAAAATGGTGAGTGATTTTAAGGAAATTAAAAACACTATAGCACACAGCACAGTTTTGCTAATTGATTCAGCAATATCTACTACAGCTGGTTATATATATGCTCAACTAACCAACAAAACCCTAGTAGGTATAATATTTACCCCCAAGTAAACCTCACAGAGGCATCAAGATGCAAATTTCAACAATGTTGATAGCAGCATTCTTTGTAGTAGCCAAAAACCATAGAAAGCCCAATCGTCCAATTTTAGACAGGGTAATCTGGTGGCACACACAGATAAGGGAATACTGTACTGAGCAATCTATAGCCAGTCACAACAACACAGAGACAGCTACAGAATGCTACAAGTAAAATGACTAGTGAAAGAGGCCAGATGAAAAAAAATGTTATTGGTTGATTTCATGTGTCTAAATTTTTAAAAATTAAGCTACAATATTTAGGGATACATACTTAGGTTGCTAAACTATTAAAAAAGAAAAAAAATGAGGCAGCAATTACCATCAGAGTCACAAGACTGTTGCCTTTAAGAGGAACAGAAGCCGGATGCAGTGGCTCATGCCGATAATCCCAGCACTTTGGGAGGCAGAGGTGAGAGGATTGCCTGAGACCAGAGGTTTGAGACCAGGCTGAGCAACTTGGCAAAACCTCGTCTCTACAATAAATCAAAAACTTAGCTGAGAGTGGTGGCACATGTCTGTGGTTCCAGCTACTTGGAAGGCTGAGGTGGAAGGATCACCTGAGCCCAGCAGGTCAAGGCTGCGGTGGCCATGAGCGTGCTATTATACTCCAGCCTGGCAGGCAGAGTGAGACTCTGACTCAAGCAAAAAAGAGGAACAGAAGCACTTTGTGAGGCTAAGGTAGGAGGATCACTTGAGGTAAGGAGTTCAAACCCAGAGTGGGCAAAACAGCAAGACTCTGTCTCCACAGAAATAAAAAGAAAACCATTTTCCAGGTGTGGTGGTGCACACCTGTAGTCCCAGCTACTGAAGAGACTGAGATGGGAGCATTTTGAGCCCAAGAGGTCGAGGCTTCAGTGAGCTATGATTGCACCACTGTAGTCCAGCCTGGGTGACAGAGCAAGACCTATAACAAAAAGAAAGAGAGAGAGAGAAAGAGAAAGGAAAGAAAGAAAGAGAGAGAGAAAGAAAGAGAGAGAGAGAGAGGGAAGGAGGGAGGGAGGGGGAAAAAAGAAGAGCAAAGGGTTTGTGTTTAAAATGAGGCAGGTGGGGGAGTCTCTGGGATGCACCACACAGCATCGTTCTGTGTCTTAACCTGAGGTTATACACACAATGGATTCTTATAATTTCTCAAGCTGTACATTTAGGATTTACAGTTAATTTCACAAACTTGCCACCATGTGCTTATGTTGGCATCATTGTACAAACAACTTGGTAAGATTTCATAACTTTGGTATATCAGCGTCTCCAGCTGTGTTCCTGTCGACATGTAGCAGTGTCCTGTTGAGCAGTGTTCATTATTGTTGTTGCATGTTTTTGTGTGCCATCATGAGAATGTCGGGACTTGAATTAGAGCAACAAACAAGCATTAAATTTCTTGATAAACTTGGCAAGAGTGGAAGTAAAATCAGGGACACGTTAGTCCAAGTTTATGGGGGTGATGTCGTGAAGAAAATGGCAGTGTACAAATGGGTTAAACGTTTTACTGAGGGGAGAGAAAGAATCACTGATGAAGAGAGGTCAGGACAGCCAGTAACAGCAGAACTGTTGAAAATATTGCAAAAATTCGTTGGATTTTGTGTCAATGTCGTCGACTGACTGTGAGAAGCATAGCAGATCAAATGAACATCAACAGAGAAACAGCTCAGAAAATCTTAGCTGAAAACCTTGACTTGAGAAAGATGTGTGCAAAAATGGTCCAGAAGGAGCTCTTGCAACAATACAACTACCAGCTTACACAGCACTGTCTGCAAGGGAGTTTTTAGCCAACAAATAACCATATTGGGACAACCTCCCAACTCACCTGATCTGGCCCCCCATGTCTTTTTTCTTTACCTGAAGATAAAGGAAATATTGAAAGGAAGACATTTGGATGACATTCAGGACATCAAGGGTAATACAACAAGAACTCTGGTGGCCATTCCAGAAAAAGAGTTCCAAAATTGCTTTGATGGGTGGACTAGGTGCTGGCATCAGGGTATAATTTCCCAAGGGGAGTACTTCGAAGGTGACCATAGTGATATTCAGCAATGAGGAATATAGCACATTTTCAAGGATGAGTTCATGAACTTAATTGTCACACTCCGCATACACTTTTCTGTGTGTGCATACATTTCATTATTTTTAAATGTCTTATAAACATATTGGCAGAATTAAAATCTAGGTTTGGGAAAAAGACATGTTTAATAAAAGAAAAATGAAGATAAACTTGCATACTCATAGATAAAAGGGAAAAAATAACAGACTAAAATAATGAGAGATAAGATAATGACCATGAAGAAAAAGATTGAAGAGATTGAAATTTAGACAACTGATGTCCCCAGAAAAAAAAGTCTAAAATGAAACAGAAGGATATAATAGGTACTAGACTAACTCACAAAATTCTTACAACTATATGAGGTTAAATACCATCACTGGTTTCCTAATACTAAAGAGAAAACCCAGGTCAATGTTTCCCATGGCTTATGACGTATACACAGTAAGCAGATTGTAGAGAGAAGCCTTGAACCCTTCCTTGTCTATGAGCTCCTAAGACTAGCTCTCTGAGCCACTGTACCACACTGTCCCCTACTATTCCCCGATCTGTTAAAATATAAAGTACTACAACATTCTAGACTAAAGGACAGCAGGAAAAATATTTTAAAAGATTTTAGGGGAAACTCACATTTTGATCCAAGATTTTTATATATACAGCCATCTTAGTCCATTCAGGTTGCTATTACAAAACACCATACACCAAATAGCTTACAAACCACAGAAATGTATTGCTCACTTTCTAGAGACTGGAAAGTCCAAAAGCAAGATACCAGTAGATTCGGTGTCTAGTGAGGGCCCACTTCCTCACAGACAACCTTTTTCTTACTCTAACCACACATGGCAAAGGTGCAAGGGGGTCTCTCTAGGACCACTAATACCATTTATGAAGTCTCCACCCCTGTGACCTAATTACCACCCAGAGGTCCCACTTCCAAATACCACCATCTTGCAGGTGAATATTTCAACATATGAGTTTTGAGGGGGAGAAAAACATTTAGACGATAGCAGTGGCCAAGTTGTCTCATACTTCTGAATGCAATTAAACAAACTCAGGTGTTTTAAAAAATACACTCACTTGTGTATACATCTTTTAAAAAAAAAGTTTGGAGACAAATATCAACTGACCAGGAGAAGAAGGCCTAAAAGAAGGTGAAAATGAAGGAATAATGACATTACTCCTAGAGCTCCAAAAATGACTAAAACAAAAATAGATTTCAATATTGTAGGAATAGTTTTTAAAAGAAAAGCTAAATGAATACAAGGTCAAAACATTCTTGATAGACATAATTTAAAATTTTTTTTAAAATAATAATCTGAATTTTTTTTTTCAAGTAAACGCATCTTTATTGCCAGAACTTAATGGACAGTGTATACCTGTGTAATGGCCGCTATGCAAATAACTGTTTAGGACTCATTCTGAAGTCCCCAGAAATGAGGTCTTCCTTTAACAAACAAACAAGAAGTAACATGTACTGCTTTAGACAGAATTGTTTTGAATACTGTAACATGGTTTAGGGTAACTAATGTTGGGATTGTACCTAGAATTTTGATTCGAGTTCTTTCTTCAGAGTTACAGGGAGTCAAGAAACATTTGAAAACGTGCCAACTCTTGCCACTGAGTCGCCAACAGAATGTTTTCTTGCATCATAGTTCATGTTTTAAAGTTCCTTTTGTGCACCACCAGGAAAACCTTGCTCATTCCCCTTCAACTTCTGGAAACCCTGTTCGAAATCTTCACATAAGGCATCAAGTGGTTGCTGTATCTCCTTCGCCACAGTTAGGACATGTAGCAAATTCTTCAGTTCACATTGAATCACATCCAAGTCTTACAGCAAAGCCTGAATCTTCTCAGCATTATTGTAAAAAAGCTGCATCCTTTCCTCCTGTAGTGCATCCGGAGTTTGCACAGTTTTCTTCTCGGTGGCCTCCATGGACGCATCTGTGTTCATTTTGTCTGAGAAGCCTGGACCGCCGCCTCCGAGGACGTTTGGATCTGTGACCTCTGAGCAGCCGAGAGCAGGAGGCCAATAATCTAAATTTTAAAGTTCAGAATGCATTAACAAAAATTGGGTGAGAAAACAATCTTTAGCAAAAGACAAAGCGGGAGGTATCATACTTCCAGACTTTAAACTTTACCATAAGGCTACAATAATCAAAACAGCCTGATATTGGTACAAGACAGGCATATGGACCAATAGAACAGGATAGAAATTCTGGAAGCAAAACCTCAATTTATCAACTAACTCATCTTCAACAAAGCCTCCACCAACAACCACTGGAGAGAGGAGAACCTTTTCAGTAAATGGTGCTAGAAAACTGGCTGACCACATGCAGAAGATTGAAACAGGACCTCTACCTATCACCATACACAAAAATCAACTCTAAATGGATCAAAAACCTGAACATCAAACCTCAAACTATAAGAATCTTAGAAAGCACAGAAGACACACTTACAGAAATCGGAGTAGGCAACCAATTTCTGATCAAAACCCTAAACATTCATGCCATAAGAGATATAATAGACCTCATCACACTGAAAAACTTCTGCAAAGCAAAAGAAACCATCAAGAGAGCAGGGAAACAGCCCATAGAATGGAAAAAATATTTGTCAACTGTATATCTGACAAAGGCCTAATATCCAGGATCTACAAGGAACTCAAATGCACCAAAAGGAAAAAAACAAACAGCCCCTTTAAAAAGTGGGCAAAAGACATGAATAGACACTTCTCAAAAAAAGGTATATGAACAGCCAACAGACACATGAAAAAAGTGCCCAGCCTCATTAATCATCAGAGAAATGCAAATCAACACCACACTGAGATATCACTTAACCCCAGTAAGAATGGCCATCATTAATAAAACAAACAACAACAGATGCTGATGAGGATGTGGAGAAAAAGGAATACTTCTACACTGCTGGTGGGAATGCAAACTAGTTCGTCCTCTATGGTAAACAGTTTGACAATCTCTAAAAGAACTAGACATTGACCTTCCATATGACCCAGCAATCCCCCCTACTGGGAATATATCTGGAAGACTCAAAGCATTCTGCAAAAAAAGATACCTTCGATGTGTTTATTGCAGCACTATTCACAATAGCAAAAACATGGAACAAACTGTGCTGCCCATCGAAACTGGACTGAATTTTTGAAATGTGTTACATTTTCACAATGGAATACCATGCAGCCATAAAGAAGGACAAACATATGGACTTCGTAGCAACTTGAATGGATTTAGAGTCTATCATACTCAGTGATCCATCACAGAAACAAAGAACAAAGTACCACATGTTCTCACTTATAACTGGACCCTGAACATTTACCATAATAGTGTAAGAAAGGGATTGGTAGTAGCAGGATACTGCCAGGTTGGGGGTGGGGACACAACATCAATATGGGTACCTGATCTCAAACCAGGCAAAGCGGGAACCAACGGGAGGCCCAAACTTTACCTGCACTATGTCCACTTGTCTACTTAATCCTGAATTGTACCTCATATCTTTAAAATAAAATATAAAAAATTTTTTTGAATGCACACCACCACAGAAATATCAGCAGTATCTGTGAACTTTACCATCTATGAAAATCACAGATGCTTTTCTATCATGATACAGTTGTAGATATCTTGAAATAGCATTTACTTATCAATATTGGAAAATTGTAGCAGCTTCTCCCTAATATATCGCTATGCGTATTTCAATGTATTGATATGTATATTTCAATAAATTGTTTCCTTTGTAGTCCTCCATATTTCATTTTTATATTTTATATATATTATGTTTATTTTAATTATTTTATTGTTATCCTTATATTAAATATTTTATGTTTACTTTAACAACAAAAAAAAATTGGGTGAGACCAGGCACAGTGGTGCATGCTTGTAATTCCAACAGTTTAGGAGGCCAAGGTGGGAGAATTGCTTTAGGTCAGGAGTTTGAGGCCATCCTGAACAGCATAGCATGACCCCATCTAAACAACAACACACAACAGCAAAAAAAACTACACTGGGTGAGTGAAGAAAAATGGGTGATGAGAAGGTGGAAGGCAGGCCCATCTGCTCAAACACAGTAATGGAAAACATGGCTTTATTCTTTAGCAGTTAGAGAAATGTAAGCTTAAAAAGCACTTTTGACAGAGTGGCAGTTTGTAAAAGAAACAGAAATTGACCTTCCATACAATCCAGCAATCCCTCTTCTGGGCATATACCCAGAGGAACTCAAATCATTCTACAAAATACATACCTGCCTATACATGTTTATTGCAGCACTATAATAGCAAAAACATAGAACCAACTGTGCTGCCCATCAAAACTGAATTTAAAAAATGTGATACATATACATGATGGAATATTACACAGCCATAAAGGACAAAATTATGGCCTTTGCAGCAACTTGGATGGTTTTGGAGACTATCATACTCAGTGATCTATCACAAAAACAAAGTACCACATGAGTACCACATGTTGTCACTCATAAGTAGACCCAGAATACCTATTATAATGCTACAAAAAAGGGGTTGGAAGTACAGGGATACTGCCAGGGGAGGGATGGGGCACATAACATCAATAAGGGTGCCTGATCCTAATCCAGGGGAATGAGGTCCAATGAGAGGCCCAAAGCTTCACCTATGCCTAAAAATCTTATGCAAACAATCCTGACTTGTACACCACAGTTTTAAAATACAATAAAATAAAATAAAATAAAAATAATAAAATGAAAATGCATTTGAAAAGCTTTGAAAACTAAGTACTACTAGCACAATTTAAGTGTGTATGCATATGTGTAGTATCTCCAAAGGAAGATGAAAGAAAATGAGATCCATATTTTAAAACAACGGCAATGCAAAAAAAATCAAAACAAAACAAGAAACAGGATGACAAGTAAGACCAAATATATTAAAGGCAAAGAGTTGCAGATTGAGTCCAAAACTGTTTTAAGAGGCTGATCTAATACAAAATACAATAAATGGGATAAAAGTAAAAGAAAACAAAGGCAACAAAAAAGAAACAGCAATGAAAATACTAATATCAAATTGAGAGGAATTTAAGACCAAAAGCAAATTGTAGGACAAGTAGTATCATTTTACATTAAGTTATAAGGTTCTGACTAGAATAACAACAGTCCAATCTTTCCTTGCTAACTAGAATTGTATTGAAGCTCATATGGGAAATATTTTCTTAGAGATACAAGGATACATTTTCAGTAACTCAATCATAGTAAGAGATTTTTACAGTCTCCATTTGACAAATCAAGTAGGCAAAAAATAAACAAGCACAATGTTTTGAGAAAATACATAATACAATAAATTTCATAAATACATATGTCAGATTACGTATCCTGTGAACCAAGAACCACCTTCTAAAAACCGTCTAAGTTAAAACTACCATCCAGATCTAATTTAGAAATAACCAAAATGAGAATACTACAGCATGTATAAAAAAAGGTTATGCTATCACCAATGAGGATCTCAGAGGAAAAATCATAAACACTTTTTTATTTATTTTTATTTTATTTTAAAAATGTGGGGTACAATTCAGGATTAGGTATACAAGTGGTCATCGTACAGGTAAAGTTTGGGCTTCCCCTTGGTCCCTGCTTTGCCTGGCTTGAGATCAGGTACCTAGAGATCAGGTACCCTTATTGATATTGTGTTCCCAACCTCATACACCAGCAGTATCCCACTACTGCCAATCCCCTTCTTACAGTATTATGGTAAATGTTCAGGGTCTGCTTATGAGTGAGAACATGTGGTACCCTGTTCTATGTTTCTGTGATAGATCGCTGAGTATTATAGACTAAATCCATCCAAGTTGCTGCAAAGTCCATATGTTTGTCCTTTCTTTGTTGTTTTTGAGTTGGAGTCTCACTCTGTCACCCAGACTGGAGTGCAGTGGCTGCTCTCGGCCACCGCAGCCTCGACCTGCTGGGCTCCAGCGATCCTTCGGCCTCAGCCTTCCAAGTAGCTGGAACTACAGGCGTGCACTACCATGCCCCGCTAATTTTTTATTTTATTGTAGAGATGAGGTCTCACCAAGTTGGCCAGGCAGGTCTCGAACCTGTGGGCTCAGGCAATCCACTCACCTCAGCCTCCCAAAGTGCTGGGATTACAGGCTGAGGCACCGAGCCCGGCTGTTTGTCCTTCTTCATGGCTGCATAATATTCCATCATGTAAACACTTTGAATAGTAAGCAAGAAAGTATCAAAATAAATTAACCGAACACTTATAAGTAAACAGTAAGCCAGGCATGGCGTTGTGCACTTGCAGTCCTAGCTACTCTGGGAAGCTGAGGTGGGAGGATCGCTTGAGCCCAGGACTTCAAGCCTGCAGTGAGTTGTGATCACACCTGTGAATAGCCAACGCATGATGCATTCCAGGCTGGGCAACATAGCAAGACCCAGTCTCTTAAGAGAAAAAGCAATAAAGCAAGCCCTGGGTAAGCACCATGAAGAAATTCATGTAAAAAAAAAAAAGACAGCAGTGAATAAGAAAATAGAAAAATATGAGAACTGACAAATAGCTCCAAAAGATGGACATTTGAAAGAACCAGTTAAATAAGCAAATTTCTGTTGAACCTAATCAGGGAGCAGAAAGCAGTCATAGAATATTGTGACTCCATGTATGAAAACATTTTTTAAAATAAAAGATTGCTACTTTTGAACATCTGGATCAAACAATGAAATAGTGTTTCACACTCATTAGTCAGGGAAAAATTATAAAAGTCTAACACTAACTAATGTTACACATATGTTGTTGGATGCACCAGGCTAGACCACAGAGAACTGCCTTGGTTTCGAGGTTAAGCAAGACTGGAGACTTCAAGCCACTCAAAGTTGCTGCTATTTTCGTCTACTCCCCAAACAGCAAGTGGGCAGGGCAAAGGTGACCCATCTGAGACGCAGGTGGGCAGGTGTGACTCCTCATCACTTCCCTTGCATTTCATGGTGGCACACGGGAACACCAGTCCACCAGGTTAGAGGAGCATCAAGTGGACAGCTCCCTACTTTCTTATATCCCCAAGCATATTAAAACCCAGAAAACTTCTGTTATCCCAGAAGCCAAAAAGCTCATGTCTGATGCTCGGATTCTGTGCCAGCTCTGGGGCAGTGCCCATTGTCCGCACTGCAGAACCTAAGAGTTTTCATTTATATCCACTCAGGGGACTTGAGGACAATGTTTTGGTCACA
Organism: Carlito syrichta; assembly: GCF_000164805.1. NCBI lineage: Eukaryota > Metazoa > Chordata > Mammalia > Primates > Tarsiidae > Carlito > Carlito syrichta. Next base: position 681,358 of record NW_007250987.1, on the reverse strand, counting down.
ATCTTTCACAGGATAAACCGCTACCCTATTCATTTTTTTATTAATTAATTCATTCAACAAATAGTTGGCAGTCTTCATGTGCCAAGCAACATAGAATATAAAAACTCTGGACAAAAATAACTGCCCACAGTAGGGTCAGCACATTCTACTGGGAAAGACAGATGTGATTTTAAAAAATTTTATAGTATTGATTGTAGAGGTAGCTGTGGGAACAAGCCATGGATTCAGGGAATGTTTCACTAGGAAGGTATCATCAAGAATGAGTTTTTAGGCCAGGCTCAGTGGCTCATGCCTATAATCTCAGCATTTTGGAAGGCCGAGGCAGGAGGATCACTTGAGTCCAGGAGTTTGAGAACAGCCTGGGAAACATAGTGAAACCTTGTCTCTACAAAAAAAAAATCAAAAAATTAGCTGGGCGTGGTGGTGTACACCTATAGTTTCAGCTACTTGTGAAGCTGAGACGGAAGGATCACCTGAGCCCAGGAGGTTGAGGGCATGGTAAGCCACCATTGTGCCAATGCACTCCAGCCTGGTTGACAGAGTGAGACCCCAAATCAAAAAAATAAAAATGAACGAGTTTTCTAGCAAAAGTGAGGTGACTCCAAGCAGAGCAGCATCTCTCTCCTCCAGGTCCTACCACTTCCACTGGCTTCCTCCAACCATCATCCCTCTTGCCTAAATAGTTGGCACTTCCCAGCCACCCTCCTTGTTGATTATATTCAGTCTTGGCATTCTTCAGATTTTTCTGCTCTGATCACATATTTCCCTGCTTAAATCTGCCATGGGATCCTCACTGCCTTCAAGATAAAATCTGAACTTCATAACCTGACTTATTTACATGGACCTTCAAGGTCTGACTCATGTTTATCTCACCAATATCATCTACTAATTTTTCTCGGTGCCAGATTTTTCCACAGGTACCAACACTCTCTTTGCCACACATACCTAATACAGGACCAGAGCCTGGAAAAATGCTACAAACTTTCAGTGATGATAATAATGCAAGATTATCATGAGGTGCTAGAAACAGACTCTAGCTCCATTAAAAATAAAGAAATCAGGGCTCGGTGGCTCAGCCTGTAATCCCAGCGCTTTGGAAGGCTTGAGGTGAGTAGATTGCCTGAGCCCACAGGTTCGAGACCCACCCGGGCCACTTGGTGAGAACTCATCTCTACAATAATCAAAAATTAGCCGGACATGGTAGTGCAAACCTATAGTTCCGGCTACTTTGAAGGCTGAAGCGGAAGGATCCTCGGAGCCCAGCAGGTCGAGGCTGCGGTGGCCAGGAGCATGCCACTGCACTCCAGTCAGGGCGATGGAGTGAGACTCCAATTCAAAAAAAAAAAAAAGAAGAAAGAAATCAGGCAATCTCCTTGGGTCCCCTCCCATTGTGGGAGCTTTTCTGTCCTCTCAATAAATCTTGCTTTCTCAATAAAATAAAATAAAATAAAGAAATCAGGATCCCAGGAAGAGAGAGAGAAGAAAGTAGATGATGGATAAAAGAGGGAGATCTGGGACACTGGGACATGAGTTTGAGGCACTGTGCCTCAACCCAACATCAAAACACTTGGTGGGAGAGATAAGTAGTAGAGATTTCCTCACTTTCTTAGTGAGGAAATCCCCAGACAAAGGAGCCTGGATCTTTCTTCCTGACTGGAGTTCTATTCCAACAACCGGCAGCTAGAATACAGCAGATACAATGGGAGAAGGCCTATGAGAACAGCTCCTCACCACCACTCAGCTGTCCCTGGGTATGGCTAGGGAACTGGAGAGAAGGATGCAGAAAGTATTTGAAAATTACGAGACAGCTCACTAAGCTACCAGTGGTCGGATGGTAGACCAGATGAGTTTTGGAAGACCAGCAGGGCCACAGAGCAAGGGGGTCATGACTTGGCTTTCCTGGAACAACCCTGAGAAAAACAAACACAAGGTACAGGAGTGACAGACAGTGAGGGGAAGGTTGATGGCTGAAAACCAATTGGAATAGCTTTCCCGCCAAAAGCCAGTGATGGTCAAATGCCTCTTCCTTGATCTCAGGATCACACACAAGCTCCATGGGAGTTTTGATCAACCTCAGTGAAAGAGCAGGAAAAGGGCATGGATTCTGGAGCAAATTACCAGGGCTTACATCTCAATTCTGCCACTAAATAGCTATGCAATCTTGAGCAAGTTATTTAATCACTCTGTGCCTTAGTTTCCTCATTGGCAAAAAAGGAAATAATAATGGTGCTATCTCAAAGGTTATACAGAGTGAGCACCCAGACAATCCTTGATCCTTCCACCACAGCCTCCTGAGTAGCTGGGACTACAGGCACACACAACCATGCCTCGCAAAATTTTTTACTATTATTTTTATAGAGACAAGGTCTCATTGTACTGTCTGGACTGATCTCAAATTTCTGGACTTAAATATTCCCTTGCCCTGGCCTCCCAAAATACTGGAATTACAGGCATGAGTCACTGCCCCATGCTCATAAGGTCTTTTTTTTTTTTTGAGTTGGAATCTCACTCTGTTGCCCAGGCTGTAGTGCACTGGCATGTTTGCGGTCACCACAGCCTTGATCTGCTGGGCTCAGGTGATCCTTCCGTCTCAGCCTTCCAAGTAGCTGGAACTACAGGCATGCGCCACCACACCCAGCTAGTTTTTTTATTTATTGTAGAGATGAAGTCTCACCAAGTTGCCCAGGCTGGTCTCAAACCCATGGGCTCAGGCAACCCTCTCACCATGGCTTTCCAAAGTCCTGGGATTGCAGACATGAGTCACAGCACCTGGCCTCATAAGGTCTTTAAGCCTTAGTTGTCTTGCCTGTGAAAGGCAGATAATGCAGAATCAGAGAGTAATGCCTCCCACTGGAATGACAACAGCCAACACTCACAGGGCATTCGTTAAGTGCCAGGTGGTGTTCCAAGCATATTACAGGCCCTCAGTCACTTAATCTTCGCACAATCTTATGAGGTAGGTACCACGACTTTCGCCATCTTGCAGCTGAAGAAGCAGGCCCAGAGACGTTAGGAAACATGCTTACAGTGACTCAACTGAGGAATAGTAAAGCCGGTCTTTGGATCCATGCAGTGTTCCAGAGTCCGAGCTCCTAAATGTTACACTCCGCCACTCCTCTGCAGTTTGTATTTGTGCTTAAAGTCAACAGCAGTGGTTTTCTTTCCACTAAATATATTAACTAAATATGTTTTCTCTCCTTGTTAGGTGAAATATATTTGATTATACTTAAAAAGAGAGAGAGAGAGAGACAATCTCTGAAGCTAAACTCTGTTGTATTACCCCTACTAGAAATAGTGAATACTCAGACTTTGATACTTTGAAATAGCTGAAACACCCACTGTTGCTAACATTGACCAAAGCTATTTATCCCCACTGAAGATCTCCACTCTTATGATAAGTAAGTCACTCAAACATGGAAACAATAAGAGTGAGAGAATTTTTGATATTTCAGAATCTTCCACTAAATATAACTTCCTGACAATTCTTGTGCTTTTGCTGAATCAAGAGTATCGCCATACTTTAAATCTATATTTAGATTGTGACCAAAATATTAACTCTTTTACAGGAAATTATAGGGCAAAAATGTCATCATATTTGGAGATGCTAGGATTAAGTAGACTCAAAATCTCACCTAACCTCTCCTGTTGTGTTTTAGAGTCCATGATTGCTGCTTTTAAAAGAATTGATCTGCAGAGCAAATAAAGAATTTCATATACTTATAGTTTTCTTATGGGAACTCAGACTTTGAAAGCCTTTCAAGCATGATGTGGACGGAGCTAAAGTATTTTCCAATTTTGCATCCTTTCTGCAAACTATTTTTTACATGTCGGGTCCAATTACTTCAGACAAGAGTAGAGATTAGCTTTCAAAAATCAAGGACTAAAGCATAGGTGTTGATAGAAAAAAATCACATAAAGAATAAGAAAAGTTCAGAATTTAAAGTGGAGGAGAAAGGTATTAAAAGGAAGCTGGAGTCTCCTATTCTGTAGTAGCTACTGCCTCCCTGCGGTGAAGTGTCAGTGCCCAAACCATATTTGCCTCTTGATTGAAGTTTAATTATTTATCCCTAGCATTTTCTGGCACGTTACTCTGAAATGATTTCCTCTTTATTTTTAGTGTATAATTTTTATATTTCTTTAACCATTCTCTCTTTTGATCACTGAAGGCATAAGAATACAAAATATGAGAGTGAATTAAACTGTTTCCTCAGCTCAAGAGCTATTTCAGCAATCCTTCAAATAAGTAGTGAAAATACAGAAAAATGTAATGACATCTCTAAACAGAAAAAATGGCACAGAATAATTTGTCTCTTGACAAGTTATGTTTCACAACTCTTCTAAAATGTAATAGTAAAAACACTCAACTAGAAACAAAATTATAACATTAATTTTGTTAAATCACAAGTTTCAGAAATAAAGGTCGATATACCCTAATGTATGAGTCGCCCAATACATGGAAAAATCTGTCACTATTTGAAATAAAATTAGAGTTTTTTGGTCCAGGGAGTTTTTTGGGAAGATATTTGATTAAATACTTCACATCTCTCTCCCTGACTGGTGTGTTAGTTCTATTTCAAACTTTCTAGAACCATCAGCAACTGATATTTTTAGTACCAGGAACTGCTCTATAAATCATTTTTATCTCTAATCTATTAGCACTTGTGTAACCTACATACTATTGCCTATAAAATGATTGAACAATATCCCTGGCACTGTTTTTTAGCCACGATTGCCCCCCAAAAAACACTGATGTTACACAAGGGGTCATAGAGATGTGTAAAGGAATGACCACTGGGCTCAGACTCTGAGCTAAGAGGGACTCTCTTCACTAAAACACTCTACCGTATCTACAGCCCACAAAGAATCCCCATGCTGCAGAGCAGACCCAGCAAGCAGAAAGAACATGAACATACAATATTTCACAGAAAGCTGCAGTATCATGTCACATTTTTGTAAACAAAAAAAAGTAGACAGATGGCCTCATCCAGCATATAACAGGTAGGTATAGCCATTCATTAGAATTACTTGATAAAGATTCGGCTCTTAACGTTCATTTTGGGCAGTTTCTAAGCGAATTCTGTCACTAAGAATAAAGAACTAAGAATTGCATACCCCAGAGAAAATACTGTGGGGTCAGATTTGAGAGAATGGGACAGGAGAAAATCTCCACATTCTGAGCAAAAAATACATTAGAGAACAGAACTATTCCCTGGACATACTAATTAACAAGTATCCCCGAATGGAGAACCAGAGAATGATGATGGAGTTCTGTGTGTGTGTGTGTGTGTGTGTGTGTGTGTGTCTGTGAGAGAGAGAGAGAGAGAGAGAGAGAGAGAGAGAGAGAGAGATGCATACTCCTCTTGTGGATAAATGTGTAACAAAGGGCTTGCACTAAGATATCAAGATAACACAGCAGATTCCAAGTGAGCTATAAGATAGACCACCATGTGGAAATGTAAATGAGATGAGACATGTTTTACACCTAGCACAGGACCTGGCCACTGTCAAATGGGGCTATGTCTATGACTTAGAGTGATCTTTAAGCCTATTATATAAAAGTGACCTAAAATGTCATGTATGCTAGAGTCTTCATCAAGCGGTTGGGGAGATGGGAAACCACACACATTGAGCAAGGCTAAAGGGACAGTGACAGACAAAAATGCGATAGCGTTCATAATCATAGCCCCGATCCCTACTTATTCAATGAACTATTTTAAAAAGTGTGGAGTTAATTATATGTGACTCTCACTCTCATTACTCATTGCTATTAAGGCTTTCTGTTGTCTTCAGAAGGCTGTACGTTATTAATCTTGCTGGATATAGTTAGATGCCTAGACCAGGTGAATCTTATCTGTTCCTACACAGATTAAGGTAAAATAATGCATCTTCTGGAACTTTGCTCCATGGTGCCATGCATTTCATTTCTGATTTGTTTTCTGACTAGTGAATCCCTATTCTTTGCAATACAGGCAGATCAAAAGGTAAATCTGTATGGTCTCTGTGATCTTTATTTCACAAGTGCACTTAACTCATCCTAAATAACAAGGATAATACAAAATGAGCACATATGGAGTGAGAGTGAAAAGACCCCAGAAATAGCCATGCTTCAAGATTCAGTGCAATCTAGTAATTATTCCCCAGCAGGAGTTTCTGAACCTCCACTCTAAATGTCCCACCATAAATACACCTCTTCCACCCCTTGTTTCTTCCTTATAATTGTTCCTCTCATTACAGAATGGCATGTGCTCTCTAAATCTTTCTATACAACTTTTCGAGGAGAGGGTAGTTGAGATGAGACATGTCCTCCTTACTGAGGACACTCATGCTAAGTCATTTCATAGGTTCGGCAGCCAGTCTATGGATTAGGTGCCTTAGGAAAACTTGCTCCCACCCCTCTGCTTAAGGGGGAGACTGAGGCTGGCTGCTCGGTCCAGAAGAGCCACAAACAGGAAGATAATGGGCATAATAACTGACATGTCTAGCACAATAATGTCAAGGATTTGGGATTTTTGCTCTGTACAGATAATTTTGAATTTTACTAACAAGTTTTATCTACTACAAGAACTATACATGAGTCCTATGTAATATACAACTAGCTACATCATTATTAAATACATTTTGTGATTACATTCCTCTTAATAAATAAAAGTAATCTCTGGACATGTTTATAAACACATCTCTATTTGACAATCACATCTTCAATAATCCCTTTAATCATAAGAAATCCCCACAACACTCTACAGAGCTATTATTTTGTGGAGGGTCTTGCACAAAGGTGGAGATTTTTCTGTCCAGTTTGTTTCCTTCAGCAGGTACAGGTAGCTTCTTAGTGTTGCAGACAGCTAATGATATCGACTTAAAAACCGAAAGGTGTAGATGGAGAGGCAGATGGAGCTGTCACCGTACACACAGGCTGAGTAAGCACAGTGGGCACACTGAATACACTTGCCAGAGAATCTGCAATAATAAAACATTAGCTCCCTGAAACCGTGCTGGACTTTAGACTCCAAATGGAAACAACTAATCATTACAGTCATTTACAACAAACCATGTCAGAAGTGTGTATGGCACTCAACAAATAAATATGATTCAAAAGGCCCACTGTGAATAGATGAGTAGTTGAGAAGAACCATCACACAACACACACAAAATGGAAGTCTGTTGGTCCAATGTATTTTTCTAACTCCAGGCAGAGCCATGTCTATCAAGCCTTTATTAGTTGTCTAACCAGTTAATAAACATACCTAATTAAAAGCATTGCATAACATGGCTTGGCAATGTATTTCATGGTCCTTAAAAAATAAGAGCCATCTTCCTTCAAATAATTAAAGACAATTATTAATTACATCATTTCACAATTTATCACCCAGGATTTTTATCTTCTCAACGTCTCTGCTAAAATACAGAATCTAATTCTGAGTATTATTAAAACCCAGAATTCAATGAAAACATTCTCTTCAGTTACATGATATTGGACTACCATTAATATTTCAGCATCTTTATAGCCTTTTTAATAGAAATACTTCTTTGCTGAAAAAGGTATACTTGATAAATCAGTAGGCTTAATGTTCTCATTAAAAATAGAATTTTGGAATTAAACATTGCAAGAGACCATACATGATGGTTTAATCTGTGCTCAACAGAGAAGGCCTTTCTGACTCTGTGCCCCTAACTACCTTATTAGTATTTAGTAAATAATTAAAGAAGACCAACCTTATCTAGTTCTGTAACTTCAGTTTTATGATTATGGTTCCCAAACCCGAGTCTCCTGATTCCAGAATGCACATTTCCAGCTGACTGCTGGACTTTTTCCTTTGGGGGTCCCAAAACAGGACAAGGTTACTCTTAGCTGCCATTGTGTCCACAGCAGCAGCAATACTGGCATCACTTAGAAGTGTGTTAGAATGCAAAATCTCAGATCTCCTTATCGAAATCTACATTTCATCACTATCCCTAGGTGATTCTGATTGCATGTTCAAGTTTGAGAAGCGCTGCTCAATGATTGTCTCATCTCTGTTGAATTTTACCTCCTCACAGACGTTTTCAAACATGCAGAGTACTTAACCTGTCAGCATCTCACAAGGATTTCTTGAAGATTAATTTCTAAACCTCTGAAGATTAAGTTATTTTTAAATTGCCTTGAAGAAAGGGCTCTCAGCCACTAAATAAGTAAAATGTGATCCTTCCTTATTGAAGGTTCTTTAATCGGTATGCTTATCACTTCAAGGTGACATCTTTATTGCTGCTCATAAGTAACCTCCAGGTTGTTACTCTTAGAAAAAGTTCTAATCCCAACAGAAATGGTTGATTTTGTATATTCCCCTATTTTGCCAAAACAAATAGTGCATTCACCAGAAAAGGCTAAATGTATCCATAGGATTGTTCTGCAAATGCTTTGCCCTGTTAAGGCAGCAAAGCAACATCTTGACACAGATCAGAAAACAGCACCTTCCCCAGGACAACAGCCACGCTTTCCACAGGAAACGGATTCATAACTCCAGGTTCTGTGATGTACTTTTCTCCACCTAAGTACTACGTTCACGGCAGTTGGGAGACATACAGTTCTGTGGACAGTGTGTCCACAGTGTCTGCTTGGGAGGACAATTCTTTTAATTGGCAAACACCTCCTGCATTACTGGCTGCCCGATTTCTTTTAATGATAGTATTAGAGAGTGCCAGATGGCTTCTTTGTTGGTCAATGGCGACAGTCCCTCAGAATGTGTATTTGTCCATAAAATTCTGTCCAGATTTTACTGTTAAGTCATACAGGAATCCTTCCCAGTTCAGTAACCTGAAGTCTAAGGAACTCATAGGATTCATTCACTTGAAGCCGTGTTGACTTATCACTGAAAGCGTCTTATAGAGGTCAGATGAACAACGGTGATACTGTGGGAATTGTTGGGTGAATTAGGTAAGGAGATAGGACTTAATGTCCCAATGGACCCTTTTGACTTCAGAATTCAGTTTCTCAACTTTGTAACTTCTTCTACATCTATGAGCAGCAAATGTATGATTGTAACATTGAGACTTATCGGAAAAGTGTAGACGGTTTGATCATTAAACAACTCAACAATTATGCTTGTTAATTGGCCTAGACAAAACATTTTGAATAATTATTCATTTAAGACTTTCATCTTTTTAATAAAGCAACTTATTTTACTCTTATCAGAAGAGCTGATATTCAGTTTTCGTCTAAGCCTTAGTAATGTTTACAAAGTATTTGCATGATGGAATATTACACAGTCATCAAGGACAAATTTATGAACTTCGCAGCAACTTGGATGGACTTAGAGGTTATAATACTGAGTAATCTATCACAGAAACAAAGAACCCAGTATCACATGTTCTCACTCATAAGCGGACCTTGAACAACTCTCGTAATATCATAAGAAAGGGATTGGCCGTCATGGGAAACTGCCAGGGGAGGGGGTGGGTGGGATCGGGAGTAGTGGGAAACTATCAGGGGAGGTGGGGACACACCTCATCAACAAGGGTACCTGCATCATGAACATCTGCATACCAAACCCTGAATGGTACCCCACATATCAAAAACAAGTAAATAAATAAATAATAAGCAAAAAAACACAAAGGGTCCAGAACATTGAGAGAAAGAAACCTAACTTCAACCTTATTCATCATGAATGTCTTCTCTGGCAATTGCTCTCAAGATCCTGCAAAACATAAAACCACACTTCATAAAATTAAGGTATGTCATAGGACCTTTTTTTTATAATTAAAAGTGTTTATGGTGGCAGTAGACAGCAGACACCCTTGCTGTTGCCTTGCCCACTGTGCCTTTCATGACATATCTTTCCTTTGATAAATCTTTCTTAATTAAAAAAAAAAACAACTGTTAATGGGGGCTCATTTCTGTAATCTCAGCACTTAAAAAAAAAGGAAATGGATTTATTATGAAGGCTTTCAAATAACTACCTTTTCAGCTTTATGGAACACCTCAATTGATTAGTTTTATTTTCTATCTCATTAAAATTCGACACCAGGCACTGTGGCTCACGCCTGTAATCCCAGCTACTTGGGAGGCTGAGGTGGAGGGTCACTTGAGGCCAGAAGTTAAAGACCAGCCTGAGCAACAGAGCAAGGCCCTGTATCTTTAAAAAATAATAATAAATTCTGATTGTGTTATTTTATCATTATCTCCTGCTCACTGTAGCCTCAACCTCTGGGGCTCAAGCAATCCTTCCGCCTCAGCTTTCCTAGTAGCTGGGACTATAGGCACACACCAGGACACCCAGCTAATTTTTTTTTTTTGTAAAGACAAGGTCTCACTATGTTACCCAGACTGGTCTCAAACTCCTGGGCTCAAGCAATCCTCCTGCCTTGGCCTCCCAAAGTGTTGGGATTACAGGTGTAAGCCACTATACACAAATTCATTGAAGTTTCTTAATTCATGAGTAAATCAAACCTGAATGATTGGTTTTCAAGCAATAGTGTAACAAGGATGAAGCAGGTTTTGTTCTATTATCACCCTGTGCCAGCAATTCTAAACAAATGCAGTGATAAAATACTCCAACCTGAAAAACCTTTTATTGGCCTATAATATATACAATTGCTGGGGTTACTGCTGTGTTTTAATAACCTTTAGTAACCTTTTCATTAGTACATTTTTATAATTTGTCCTCTAACAAACATTGTTTTCTACATGGAACTTAATTCAGAGAACTCCCAGTTAAACAATCTGACTCTAGCATACACAGACACCCACACATTTAGATAGGGCTGGGCACGGTGGCTCACAACTTTAATCCCAGCACTTTGGGAGGCTGAGGAGGGAGGATTGCTTGAGCTCAGGAGTCTGATTCTACCTCTACAAAAATAAAAAATTAGCTGGGTTTGGTGGCATGCCTGTAGCCCTTGCTACTTAGGAGACTAAGACAGGAGGATCACTTGAGCCCAGGAGTTCGAGGTTACAGTGAGTCTTGACATCACCACTGCCCTCCAGCCTGGGCAACAGAGCAAGACCCTGACTCTAAAACAAACAACAACAAAAATAGAAGGTAAGTTAGTAATTTTACTAAATAATCTCCCCTCCCTTGGAGCTGGAAGTTTGTGTCTTAATTACCTGTGGTACTACATATCCTGGTGTTTACACAGTAGATTCAAAATAAACTAATAGCACAATAGTTCAATAGTTACAAAGATGAAGAAAACTCTGTCAACCTATGTGAACACTTGGAATTTTTGTTGTGATTAAATTTAAAACTGCAAAACAGAATGTGAACTCTGAGGTGTAATTTTTTTTAAGTGTAAGTTTTAGTTAACACGTAATCCTTTTCTGACTTTGAATACCATTACAAGTGAATGTCTTTTTCAACTATTGTTTAAAACTAAAGGACTAACCAAGAAAATAAATCATTGCATCAGTGACACAATTTAGTTTTTCCTGCTGTGATTGTTTTAGGTAAGGTTAATCAAATATTTGCAAACAGTTTAAAGCAGGTTTGAAGAATGTAAGCCAAAACACAGCTTTAAAAGTGTTCCTTGAAAATCAGCACACAAAAGAAGGAAAGACAATAACATTTACATCAAAAAAAAAGAATCAAATCTCAAAGAAAATCAACAAAAGATCCTACTCGGTATAATCCATAGTTAGGGAAGAAAAAAAAAATCAAGATTTATTTAGTAATGTAGCTTCACTATTGCATACCTGATATTACTATAGTCACTGGATAATAATACAATAAAGTTTTGATCGGTTGTTGTTTCAACAGATAAAGAAGGAAAAATTAACAGAAGAATATTTCAACTTCATAAGGTAAATAAAAAGCAAACAATAAAAATAGAACCATCTGTAGAATTACTTGATAAAATGCTCAAGATGAATACAAATCAAGCACCTAAGAGTACAAAAAGTACATATGCGTAAATAATGGAGACATGGCAAATGAAAATAAAAATGTGAAGTTGGGCATTAAGAAATAATCCTTTTTTTGAGGTGACATTAATTTTTTGTTTTTTTATTTTAAAGATGTGGGGTACAATTCAGGATTAGGTATATAAGTGATCATCGTCCAGGTAAAGTTTGGTACCCTTATCGATGTTATGTGAACTCCCTCCACTCCCCCTTTCCCCCCTACAACAAAGTCCCACTACTGCCATTCCTTTCTTATAGTATTACGATAAATGTTCAGGGTCCACTTATGAGTAAGTACATGTAGTACTCAGACCTTTGTTTCTGTGATAAGTCACTAATATAGACTCTAATTCCATCCTAGTTGCTGTGAGGTTCGCAATTTTTTTTTATATCAATATTTTTTATTTTATATTGTGGGGTACAGTTAAGGGTTAGGTATACAAATATGCTTCATTCAGGCCCCCTTGTTGATAACAGGTTTCTCCCCGTCCCCAGACAGATGTTTACTACCATTAGTCCCATCCCCCCCCATAGTTTCCCACCACTGTCAGTCATTTTCTTATGGTAGTGCGTTGGATGATCAAGGTCCACTATATGAGTGAGAATATGTGATACTCAGATCTTTGGTTCACAATTTTTATTCTTTATGGCTGCATAATATTTCATCATGCAAATGTACCTTTGTCAGCATTGTTTGAAAAATAACTAAAAAAGAAATCATGTTCATTTAAAATAAAACCAACTGCAATAAGTCACAGTACTTAATCTGTAACAACAATAAATAATATATGTTTGGGTCACTATAAAGATTCAAATTATCACACCCAAGCTTTATGCTTAGGTAGACCTAGAGATCCCTCTGCAATATACCTTTCCAACAGCGTCCTTTGTACTTTCTAGGGGAAAGCTGTGGTCTGATTTGATATATAGTATACAATGTTGCCAGGCCCAAGTGTTTGGATTATCCCGGCAAAAGGAAATGACATGATCAGATTTGTATTTCAGAAATGGCATTATTGAAGCAGTGTGGAGAGTGCATTGAGACAGGGATGGAGAAAAGGAGACTGGGGAAAGCAAACTGGTTAGGAGGCTATTTTGTCAAAGCAGGTGGGTGAGATACAATGAAGGCAGAATAGCAGTACAATGGAGAACAGTACATAAATAGATGAGAGAGATATTAGGTCAAATTGGTAGAACTTGATTACTGAAGATGTTGAGAAGAGTAAGAATTCAAAATGACTCTTCCGGCTGCTGACATGCCATCCAGACTGAGGAAGACCCGGAAACTTCAGGGCCATGTGAGCCACAGCCACCACCATAGCCATATTCGCAAGTGCCGAAAGCACCCGGGAGGCCATGGTAATACTGGTGGCATGCATCACCACAGGATCTGCTTTGGCAAGTATCACCCAGGTTACTTCAGAAAAGTTGGTATGAGGCATTACCACTTAAAGAAGAACAAGGGCTTCTGTCAACCTTGATAAATTGTGGACTTTAGTCAGTGAGCAGACACGGATGAATGCTGCTAAAAACAAGATTGGAGTTGTTCCCATCATTGATGCGGTGTGATCGGATTACTACAAAGTTCTGGGAAAGGGAAAGCTCCCAAAGCAGCCTGTCATTGTGAAGGCCAAATTCTTCAGCAGAAGAGCTGAGGAGAAGATTAAGGGTGTGTGAGGAGCCTGTGTCCTGATGGCTTGAAGTCACAGGGAGGGAAGTTCATTAAATGGCAACAAATGCTCAAAAAAAAAAAAAAGTTGAAGATGATGAGTTGATTTCTACTTTGGGAGGCCTAGGCGGAAGGATTGCTTGAGCCTAGAAGTTCAAGATCAGCCTAGGCAACATAGCAGACTTCATCTCTAGAAAAAAAAATGTAAAAGATTAGCCAGGCGTAGTGACACACGCCTATAGTCCCAGCTACTCAGGACACTGTGGCGGAATTGCCTGCCCCCAGGAGGTTAAGGCTGTGGTGAGCCGTGAGAGTGCCACTGCACTCCAGTCTGGGAGACGGAGACCCCCATTTAAAAACAAAAAAGAGATTCCTTGGTTTCCGGCCTGAACTGGATAACTAAGTATATTCGTTAGATGCAGTGCAGTGTCAGAATTAGGGAATATGAGAGAGAAGTCAAATAAGTGGGGACCTAATTAGGGAAATGTCAGCTCGGGCTTAGAAGCAGCCAATAAAAGAATAAATTAATCCTGTTACACCAAAACATAAGTGTACGTGGAAGAGGTCTAAGGTCCTTTTTAGAGATTATGCCATTAGAGGTAGTAGGTTCAAATAGAATTCCAAAATAGTTCTGGGTCATATACCCAAGCCTCTCTGTGCTGCTAATAAGTTAGCAAATATTCTTCACCCATTCTAAATTCTTTAAAGGGGTGCTATAGTCGAAATGTGTGAGTGCCCCAAAACTCCCATGTTGAAACCTAACCTCCAGTGTGGTACTTAAGAGGTGGGGCCTTTAGGAGGTGGTTAGAGCATAAGGGCTCTGCCTCCATGAATGGGGTTAGTGCCTGTACAAATGGGGTCTGAGAGAACTCGCTCACCTCCTTCCTGTCCACCACACAGAAAGTGCCATCTGTGAAGCAAAGGGCCATCACCAGATATCAACCCTACTGGCACTCTGATCTTGGACTTCCCAGCCTCCAGAACTGTGAGAAAAAAACTTCTGTTTATAAATGACCCAGTCTAACATATTTTGTTCTGGCAGCCCAAATGGACTAAGAAAAAAGCTAAACACTCTTTCAACATTCTATTTAAATAGCCAATAATATAGAAATTGCTAAGTTATACACAAAAACGATCCAGTGATTTTCTTTAAATGGTAAGCTAAAAGGGTACGATGTATTCATTCATCCTTATCCCTTAAATGCAGAGGTACTTTAGCACCTTCAGCTGTAATTGATTCAGAAGTAGAGGACAGTTTATGCGAAACTAACCTCTTATCACCCAACATAAGAACAGCCCAACATCATTCTGTTGTTATTGTTTGTTTTTTGAGGTGAGGTCTCACTCTTGTTGCCCAAGCTGGAGTATAGGGGCATGATCACAACAATCACAGCTCATGGCAGCTTTGACCTCCTGGGCTTAGGAAATCCTTCTACCTCAGCATCCCGAGTAGCTGGGACTACAATGTCCGGCTAATTTTTTTATCTTTTGTAGATATGAGGCTTCGCTATGTTGCCCAGGTTGGTCTCAAACTTCTGGGCTCAAACAACCTTCCCACCTCAGCCTCCCAAAATGCTGGGATTACAGACGTGAATCACTGCACTCAGCTACAACAGCATTCTGAAAGGATGTGACTTAGGAGGTCTAGCAGATTAAACAAGTATCATAATCACAGGGTCCTTCCTCAATTCAAAACAAGTGAACTCCAAAACACACTAGCCTTGCAGTAAAAATGAATAACTATTTTGGAGTGATAAAAATGTTCTATTGATTGTGGTTATGGTGACACAATGCCATGAAAATACCAAAAACCACTGAATTGTACACTTTAAGTGTATAAATTATATGGTATGTGAATTGTATCTCAATAAAGCTGTAATTTTTAAAATGAGTAGTTTTAAAATCCACTAAAATTTCAAATACTCTAATTTTACATTAGGCTTTTCAAGCTTTGCTAGATTTCAAAATAGCCATAAGAACAGAGAAAAGTATATTTTATTGACATTTATGCCTAGTATGGTTCAATCCAAATAAAATAGAACAAAGCAATTTATTTAAGCTAAATGAATATAATATATAAACAATTTTTCTTAAGTTTGTTTTACCATCTTTATGATTGTGTTCATGCAAGTACAATCATCAAAACTGTCCTTCTAAGCATGTATCACAGCACCACCTTACATTTGCAGTACTTGATATGTAAATTTCATTGTCAAAACATATCTGGCTTTATCAATGTAAACATATTTGCTACAAGTAAACTTTAAAGGTAAAAGTGAATGATACTAATGAATAAATCAAAATAACTGAGCATCACCACGATATAATTAAACAAACATTATATAATACTGTCTCAGTAAGAACCACAACTTAATAAATTTAACAAAAAGGAAGCAGAAACCAAAGGTAATGTGTAAACTTCCAAAATAGTGTTAAAATACTGAAGAATAAAATGCAAAATTTACCTCAGACAAACAAAGGGAAACAACAAAACCATGCAGTGAAAACCAAATTTGGTTTAGTAGTTGCAAACAGTCATTTTACTGCAAAAAAGCTTGCTAAAATGCACTCTGAAAGAATGATTGGTTTTCTATCTCCCTTTTAAGAAAATTAATGTGTTTAGTCATATAAGATGGGGTACTTTGTGGAAATTTTACATTTATTGCCAGTTGTTGGATTGTTACCCCAAAAGAAACTTTATCTCTAAACTATTTTTCCAAATAACCAAAAATATTAAGTTATTGTCATGAAAATTTCCATTATAAAGTCAAATAATTCATAAACAAACCATCATAAAAATAAATCTGCCTTAAAAGAATTAAGTACAGAGAAAGCAAATACACAAGTGCTGAAAATCACAGAAAAATATTCAATGAATAAGCAAAAATGTTCACATTTATCATTACTGTTTTTTTTTTTTCCTGGCTAAAATTAAAAAACAAGTTTGTAAAAGGTCAACAAGGACATTCAGTGCCACTTTGGATCTGTCTGCAATATACAAATGAGTTACATATGTGTACAAGGCAAACTCTATTTTTACTCTTAAACATAATTAAGTTATAAAGACTTCAGAATTCAAAAATCAGTTATAATACTGTGGCAAACGAAACAAATTTGTTCTTCCTGCTCTCATTATTGTTCAGCTTAATCTAAAAAAGTGAACATTTTTCCATATGTTATCTCAAATCATACTAATAGCAAAAGTTTAGAGATTTCTCTGTAGGTTTCTACAGATACACTGAAAAAGGAAAAGAAAATGAAATGGGAATATTATTTCCTCTTCTGAAGTGTCCTTAACGTGTTTAGCACTTCAAGCAGCACTTGACACAGCAAGTTTCTTCAAGTGATCCATAAACACTTGTAAACTAACATCATCTGTGAGAATAGGTGCTCCAGACTCCTAGAGGAAAAGAAAGGTATCTGTTATGATTAAAACAAAAGGTGATGCCTTGGAATGTACAAAGTGATGTTGAAAATAAACAAGGAGCCAAGCTCGGTGGCTCAGCCTGTAATCCCGCGCCTTTGGGAGGCTGAGGTGAGTGGATTGCCTGAGCCCGTGGGTTCGAGACCCACCTGGGCAGCGAGACCACATCTCCACAATAAATCAAAAAATCAGCCGGGCATGGTAGCACATGCCTGTAATTCCGGCTACTCGGAAGGCTGAGGCGGAAGGATCGCCGGAGCCCAGCAGGTTGAGGCTGCGGTGGCCGGGAGCGGCCACTGCACTCCAGTCTGGGCGACAGAGTGAGGCTCCAACTCAAAAAAGAAAATAAACAAGGAAATCACTGGAAGCAGAAAAATGCCTATACCTCTATTAAATGGAGGAGAATCGAATTGGCTTTTGTTCCCGGTTCCTGGGAGGAAGACTTCCCGGAGTAATAGAAGTGTTATTCATGGGCTGATGGTATTATAACTGAGCTTATTCTAAGAGAGGAGATGACTGAAGATGGGAGCTGGTCACCAGAAGGAGCAACAATGTAATTAGAGGGTCGGGCTTTAAAAAACAGCCTGAGCCGGGCTCAGTGGCTCAGCCTATAATCCCGCACCTTTGGGAGGCTGAGGTGAGTGGATTGCCTAAGCCCACGGGTTCAATACCCACCTGGGCAGCAAGACCTCATCTCTACAATAAATCAAAAAATCAGCCGGGCGTGGTAGCGCATGCCTGTAATTCCGGCTACTTGGAAGGCTGAAGCGGAAGGATCGCCGGAGTCCAGCAGGTCGAGGCTGTGGTGGCCGGGAGCGGCCACTGCACTCCAGTCTGGGCGACAGAGTGAGACTCCAACTCAAAAAAAAAAACCAAAAAACAAATAAAAAAACAGCCTGACCTCCAGATTACTTATCCCTGGCATATAGAAATGCCAGCTGGAAAGATGGAACTCTTAATATTTTTAAAATAAACTATGTTTATCAAGTTTTCAAGTCATTTTAATTGACTTCTGTGGGTTTTAAGTAATTAATAAGAGTAAAACTCCTAATATCAATTTTAATAAAAACTGTGTTGGCAGAATGACATTGGTAATTCAATCCATCAACAATGAAATTTTACTGTAAACGGTCAACAAGACATTCAGTGCCACTTTGGATCTGTCTGCAATAAACAAATGAGTTACATATGTGTACAAGGTAAACTCTATTTTTACTCTTAAACATAATTAAGTTAAAAAGACTTCAGAATTCAAAAATCAGTTATAATACTGTGGCAAATGAAACAAATTTGTTCTTCCTGCTCTCATTATTGTTCAGCTTAATCTAAAAAAGTGAACATTTTTCCATATGTTATCTCAAATCAAGAGAAAGTATTTCTAGAAGATTTTATATCTGAATTTTAATTCTTCTTCTGATACTCAAGTTCTTATTTATTAATAAATATAAAAAGCCTAAAACAGAGAGATTAAGTAATTTTCAAAGGAGATCAGCAAGTTAGTAGGAAATGGGAATGAGAATTTGTAGTTCCTGTGCTTCTAGTCTGGCAAAGCCACAGACATGCCATAATCTCTCCTGAATAAAGAAACATCAGATAACCCCCTCAGGTCCGCTCCCACTGTGGGAGCTTTTCTGTCCTCTTAATAAATCCTGCCTTCTAAAACAATAAAAAAGAAACCTCAATTTTTCATATGTTCACATTCATAAGACCTTGAAAAACTTGATAATGACAGGAGGCAACAGTACTGGAATTAAGGGCACAGAGTCCAGAGCCAGAATGACTACGCTCAAATTCTGGCTCTGTCACTTACTACCTATGTGACTTTGAAGAAGTTACTTAGCCTGTAACTTAGTTTCCTCATCTGTAAAGCAAGGATAACTCAATTCCTATCTTACACAGTTGCTGTAATGATTAAATGAGTTAAATTCTATAAAGTAAATAGAAAAATACCTAGTACACACAGTAGGCATACAGTATGTTTTAGCTATTTTTATTATTCCTTCTTTTAAAAAAATCTATTGAAACAATGAAATATTTTTCTTGATTCTCCATTCATAGTTAACACAGAGAAGCACAGGTCTCAAAAATGTGACCTAAACCAACAATAACCTGGTAGCTCTTACTTTTTTCTTCCTGTAACTATACCTGATTTTTTTCATTCTACATGTTTTCCACCTCAATTCACCCAATCCAAGATCCATTTATCCTAGTCAAGACAAAATATATGGATTTTTAAATTTATGTACTGCAGAGCTCTTATTTGAAATTATAAATACTAACTGTTTAATTCAGTGTCATCAAAAAACAAGTAGTTGGTTGATCTCAATCTTTCAAAGTGGCCCTGTTTCTATTTAAAATATATCTAGGATTAGGCAGAAAGGTACAAGCTTTATGTTACTTAGCATAAGAATCATAGCACTACAGTAACAGACGTCCCCAGCGCTGTCACAGAAACAGCACTGCAGGGGTGCCCTCTTCAGGCCATTCATGCAAAATACTTATTTTATCACTGGGTACTAAGTGATAAAAACACACCTAAGATATGAGATTCCAATTTTTAGTCCAATGCTTGGTTACTAAGTTAATTCCCTAAATTGCGACCATCACATTAGCTTGAAGATTAAAAATTCAGAGTTGGGAGTCAGGCAGGCCTCCCATTGTTTAGCTATGTGATCTTGGGTAAGATACTTAACATAAGCCTCAATTTCCTTTTCTGAAAAAGAGTTAATAGTATCAACCTTATAGAAGCTTTTTTAACAATTAAATAAGAGTACATAAAAATCTTAAAGCAGTGACTAAATATAGTACACATTCAATTTATTAGTCATGACTATGATTTTTTTTAATTGACATAATTTCTCATAAAAAACCATAAGCTAAAAAAGACTTAGGGCTCTTGTTTATACCTCTAATAGCCCTACTTCCAGGCTGTAACAATTCAACTTCAAATTTTAAAACAGGTTTTATTTTCCATGTTAAATAGTTTTAGGGAGAGGTTTTTTTTTTTCCCACTGATAACAATGAAAACTAATAGTTAATATTACTGAGTATTGCTGTCAAACCAAGCATCTATTATTATTAAGCTCTGTAGACAAGGAAGTGACAATAAACAGAAGTTAAGTCTTTATTTTCAACTACCTGCCTTCCACACTTCCAAGATTAAATTCCTTTATGTCCTATAAAACCTCCCCCATTTTCAGAACTTTTAGACCTGTAATTCAATTTATTCACCTATACCACAAAATCTCTTTAATTCCCAATCATCTCCACAGATTTCCCACACTCTAATCTCTGCTCTCTTCTGTTCAGAACTATTATATTTTATGTACACTATATTTAAGTACTATGGTAAGGCAAAAATAAAAATGAGTTATTGACCTCAAGTAATGTATAATCTAACAGGAAAAATAAGTACCATAGGAAATGGATAGGAAAAAAAGGAGGACATAGCAGGGATATTACACAAATCCAGTCAAGCAATCATAGGAAAGTGTAATGGTTTGTGTATATGTCACCTCCAAAACTCATGTTGAAACTTATCCCCAGTGTGGTAGCATAGAGGTGGGTCTTTAAGGGATGTGGGTCATGAAAATTTAAGGATTCATGGATGAATGGGTTATTCCAGTAGCAGTAGTACTGGGGGCTTTATAAGAAGTAGAGAGACCTAAACTAGCACACTCAGCCCACTCACCATATAATGCCCTGTGCTGGCCGGGCTCGGGGGCTCAACCTGTAATCCCAGCACCTTGGGAAGCCAAGGCAAGTGGATTACCTGAGCCTGCCAGTTCGAAACCAGCTGGGCTACTGGGTGAGACCTCATCTCTACAAAAAATAAAAAATAGCTGGGCATGGTAGTTCCAGGCTACTCGGAAGGCTGAGGTGGAAGGATCGCTGGAGCCCATAAGGTTGATGTTGCAGTGGCCGTGAGCATGCATGCCACTGCACTCCAGCCTGGGCGAAGGAGTGAGACTCCAACTCAAAAAAAAAAATGCCCTATGCCACCTTGGGACTCTGCAGAGTCCCCACCAGTAATAAAGCCCTCACTAGATGTGGCCCCTTGACTTGGACTTCTCAGTCTCCATAACTGTAAGAAATAAAATTCTTTTCTTTATAAGTAACCTAGTTTCAAGTATTCTGTTATAAGTAACAAGAAACAGACTAAGACAGAATTTCACGCAGTCAGTGAACTCTGAACTAAACCTTGAGGAATGGTTAGGATCGGTCTAAGTGGCGATAGGACAAAGACAGAAATGGGAACATGCTCAGTGTATTCAGAGTAGAGTGAGAAGTCTAGTTGAGATAAAGGAAGCAAGCAAAAGTAGAAAAAGGCAATGGGCCAAGAAAGGCCCCTCAATTGCAATATAAAGTGTTTATATGTAATTCAATAAGGGGTTATGGACGATTTCAGAGCTGACATTTAGGATACTGCATCAGGGAGACCATTCTGGCCACTGTCAAAATAGAAAGAAAGGCTGAAGCACTAAGACCAATTAGCAAGTAATGCCAACAGTCCGTGTGAAAAGTAACAAGGACCTGACTTCCATTAGTGACATGGAAAGGAGAGTAGAGTAGGGGGAAAAGGGCAAAATATGTGTGAGAAATTAAGGCAGAAAGGAGAAATTGTAAATGACTAACATTCTAAGCCTTGGGTATTGAGAAAATAGTTAAGGCCCTATGTAAAAATAGAAAATCAGAAAGAACAAGGTAGCGTAAAAAGAGGTCAAGTCGGGGCATTCTGCATGTGAAATGTTGACAGGAATTCAAGTGATATGTAGCAGACAGTTAAAGAAATTCAAGTCTATAGCACAACATGAAACCAAACAAAAGATGGGAGATTTGCAAGTTAGCCTTCAGATGAAAACTGAAACCATAAGAGCGGATGTAATCACCCAGAGAAAAAGTGAATGTAGAGAAATCAGGACAAAATTGTGAGACATGTCTATACTCAAAGGGAAGGAGCATGAATTCTAGTTATTGCTTCATTTATCTTCTACCCAATCTGGACCCCATAATTAATTAGTCAATTAACATTTTGCTCTAAATTATTCTATCCCTATCCTTTTTTAATTTTTTATTTCTGAGTTTGAGTCTCACTCTATCGCCCAGGCTAGAGTGCAGTGGCAGGCTCACAGC
This sequence comes from Carlito syrichta, assembly GCF_000164805.1. Taxonomy (NCBI): domain Eukaryota; kingdom Metazoa; phylum Chordata; class Mammalia; order Primates; family Tarsiidae; genus Carlito; species Carlito syrichta. The sequence goes on along the minus strand of NW_007250987.1, from coordinate 659,260 downwards.
CACCCCAGCATCAACCTGCTGGGCTCTGGTGATCCTTCCACCTCAGTCTTCCAAGCAGCTGGAACTACAGATGTGCACTACCACGCCCGGCTAATTTTTTATTTATTGTAGAGACAAGGTCTCACTAACTTGCCCAGGCTGGTCTTGAACCCAGTGGCTCAGGCAATCCACTTGCCTCAGCATCCCAAAGTGTTAGAATTACAGGCTGAGCCACCGAGCCCGGCCTCTGTCCCTATTCTAATGTGCTATCTTTTTCATCTCTAGTCCTAAGTTACCGCCAAAGTCTGTCAGCTTTGATCATGCTGAACTACAAAGCATGGTTAAAGAACATCAAGCAAGCATTTTCTAGAAATTTTTAGTATATAAAATGGATCCTCACTACTGCTATAAAAGTCTTTTATTCATCCTCTGTTGGTTTCTCATATTCCTTATATAGCTGTTTTTAATCTTTTCTATTTTTTTTTATTCCCAGCATTCTCACTCTTAAAATAATCTCCTATTACTGAAAAGAAACAGGCAATTATCCAATGTGAGTTTTTACTCCACCTCAAAATCGTTCTCTGTCTTCACCCTTCTTCTCACCTTTTGCTTTTGCAGAAAATGTCTGGCTTCCCTACCAATGCTTAACACTGTATGCTTAACCTCATACAGTGTTTATGATCACACTGTCTCCTTCTGAGGCTCTTAAACATCCGTTCTTTTGTGTCTTTCCTATATTGGCTCCTTACACTTTAGTCTGTAAGCTCTGTGCCTTTACCCTAATAACAATCTTCTGCCTATTCTATTTATCCTCAGGCTAAATTTGCAAAAGAATAATTTATACTTAAGACCTCCACCTCCACTTCTTTACCACCTACTAATTCCTTATAATCTATCTTCTTATTCAGCCACTATGTTAAAACTGCTTACAAAAGATCACAAATGACCTCCTAGTCATCAAATCTAATAAGCACCTTTTCTCAGTCTGTATCTTCCTCCAACTGTCTGCACCATGTGTTGTTATCCCCTTCTTTCTTCTATAAAGTCACCTTTTATGACAGTATTATTTTCATTCTCCTTCTATCTCTCTGATTATTTATTAAACACTTCTACTACTTGTACTCCCTGAAGGTTTTGTCTCATCCCTCCTTTGCCTCTCTGCTCTCTCATCAGACAAGCATTTACTGTGATGAATTTAAGTATCACCTTTCTAAAGACAACTTTCAAATCCTTGCCCTGACCACCAAATCCAAATTTCCAACAGGCTACACAACACGGCCATAATCAATAAGGCCATTCCACTGTGGCTCAATAAAGCTTTTCAGGTAGTATCTCAAACTCAATGCATCTAAAGACAAATAATTTCTCTGCCCTCCAACTTACTGACACATATTCTCAGTCTCAAAATCCCAAATTATCATGTTTCCCCACAACTATTTCTTTTTTAACATTCAAGTCTACATAAAAGTTGAGAGGTACAACAAACATTCACATACTGTATACTAAATTCACTGACTTAACATTTTGCCACATTTGCTTTATGTTTCTACATACTTTTCTTTTTTTTTTGTTAAATAACCTCTGCAAGTTGAAGACATCATGACATTTTATCCCTGAAACCACAACACCATTACCACAATCAAGAAATTGAATAATATTGTACCAGTTATCTGATAAATTGTCTATATTCAATTTCATAAATCATCCCAAGTATGTTTAGAGCTATTTTCTCCCTCTACTCTCAGAATCCATTAAGAATTCAGGTTTTGTGCATAGCTGTCATGCCCTGGAGTAATATACTCTCCTGTAACTTCTAATCAGAATTTTGGAATATCTCCCAAATCTATTATTTTTACTATTTTGTCTTCATTCCCCCTCACTTGGTAAATTACTTCAATAAATATTGTTTTAACTCACCCATGGACTGCTTCCACTTAATCTTAAGATTCAACTATACTATCAAAGACTCAAATTTGTTCCTTTGTCCAAAAGCCTTCAATGACTATTACTTACCAAATACTCAGCTTCTCAGTCCTCAACCTGACATCCAAGATCCTCTACAGTTTGGCTGCACAATACATTTCCTCTTTTACATTCTACCAGTCAGCTCTACATGTAGTCTATTATCTTAGCTCATACTATATGTTCTACCTAGAATTCCCTTCCTTGTGCATGCAATTTCCACTTACTAAAATAATAACCACTCTTTAAATGAAACATCCCTTTTTTCTGAGCTCTTTTTTGATCATACTCCCTTCTCATCCTGCCACCATGTGACCTCTTCCCATTTCCTCTTCTAATTCTAACTCTGGTAATACCTTACATATCTTTCTAAAGGCACAGATCCCTATTCTGCCTTGTATTTTACTCAGCTATGAATCTTCCCTCTAATACTACACTACAGCTCTTCAAAGGCAGGGATACTTAAATGTATACCCTCAAGTGCCAATACAGAGTCCTGCACATATTGGACACTCAATAAATGCTATTATGTTACATCAAGATGTTGAACTTTTTTTCCTTTTTTTGTACAGGCAGGGTCTCCCTATGTTGTCCTGGCTGGTCTCAAATCCCTTGCCTCAAGTGATCCTACCACTTCAGCCTCCCAAGTAGTTGGAATTACAAGCATACACACCATGCCCAGAAAGACTTCTACCCAATTAAAATATATCAATAATGACTTGAAGCTTCCTGCTCCTCCTGCCCAACTACAATTTCTGGCCTCCCTTGGCTTATCGTGGCCTTTTGTGATTCACAGCCTAGCATTAAGCTTGATTCATCACTTCCTATCTAATATGCTTTATTGCTTTTTGTCTCAAGGGTATGGTGCATACTTGAAATATGAAGGGACTCTGTCTATTTGATAGATCACTTCTTTTATTTTCTATGATGCCACCAAATATTAATTCTGTTTTCTGCTCTTATTTTTTCATGATTTTTCCAACACAAAAAATACATAGGAAAATATGTAGCTTTCACCACAATAACTATAAATATACAAAGAAATAGTTTCCAAGACCTGCTATTTACACTTACCTGTCCCCAGGCATACATATTATTATGTGTCTGTGAAGGGTTGACTTTTGAAAGGAGAAAACGAGCCTTAAAAGCAAAAAGAAGATAACATTATCCATCAAAAATAGATTTAGTCATTATCGAATAATATATCTTCTAAATTAATTCTATTTAATAAGTGTTGGTAAAATTAATTTTACTAACTTAACTTTTTAAAATATTAACTAAACTTTAAAATGCATATGCCACCATACATTATAGATAATAAATGCACCCTCTTCTCTCCAAACCATACATTCATAACAACAAATTATGAAGTGTAAAACTCAGCATATAAAAATTATGCGTGTAACAATTATGACAAGGTTAGTGTGAAATTACTAAATACATAGTCTGAAACATCATGAGAAGTTATAAGTCCCAAATACTGATAAAAATAAAAACCATGAAAATCTATATTCTTTTACTTTAAACAATAACTCAAACTTTGTTAAGCCACAGGTGATTCCAAGAAACATCTTAACCAACATTTTTTCCATCTATCCACTATGGCTTAATATCATACAAATAATAACCAGAATAAAAGAGGAAAATGGTGAGACACATGGTGAGACAACAATGAAAGAACCAGTCAAATTTTAAATTCATACTGGAAGAACACAGGAAGGCGTATCTTTTGAAATTTAGTATCATAGTTAAACACAACAGTCAAGAGCTCTGGCTCTGAAGTCAGAACACCAGGATTCACATCCCAGCACCACCATTTACTGTGTTTCTTGGCCATAAGTAACCTAGGTCTCAGTTTCATTTTCTGTAAAATGGAGATAACAATAGTGTTCTTATGAGGAACAAATGAGATACTGCATGCAAACTACTTTGCAAACAATAGCTCCTATATAAACAGGATAAAAGTCAAATAATAACTACTATCGTTTCTGAATAATAGTTACTGATATTTGTGACCTATTCTACAATATTGTGCTAGACACTAGAGAATAAAAATCATGTCCCTTGCCTTCAAGAAGCAAGTAAAACAAATTTATAACAATTTATGATTAATTTTTTATAATTCAGATAAGAATTACAAGACAGAAGTGAAGAGTTTTTTATAAATGTATGTTAAAGGAAACTAACTTTGCCTTCTAAAGGGATCAAAGTAGTTGTGTGTGGATGTAAATATATCGTATTTAATCCTCATAATCCAAAAATCACAAAACCTTTCACAATACCACAATGCCTTCCTATTACATGACAATTTATTTTCTAAAAAACTGGAATGGCAAAGGGCAGAAAACCAAAAAAGGTAAGTTACCACAAACTTCATATTAATAGACTTTACTAGTAAATAACCAGCTTTAAGAAACATACATTAGGAATATAACGCAGCCATAAAAAAGAACAAAATCATGAATTTCGCAGCAACCTGGATGGAATTAGAGTTTATAATACTGAGTGATCTCTCACAGAAACAAAGATCTGAGCATCACATGTTCTCACTCATAAGTGGACCTTGGACAACTACGGTAATACCATAAAAAAAGGATTGACAGTGGCTGGAAACTATGGGGCGGGGGACAGGGAGGGGAAGGGAGGTGGGATTAGCAGTAGTCAATATCTGTCTGGGGAAAGGGGGGCACACCTCATCAACAAGGGTACCTGCACAATGAATATTTGTATACCTAACCCTTAACTGTACCCCACAACTTTAAAATAAAAAATATATATTATAAAAAAGAAACATACATTAAACTACTTTCCAAACTGCTCACATCTTCTTCCTTACCTGAAGCTGGTATACCACCACAATGCCATCCTGACCCTGTTAAGACAACCTGGGCTGGAGGCAGAAGATGGTGGAAACTGCCAGCTTTAGGCAACTTGTCAATAATTATACTACTGTGTTATCAAAGCTAACACAAAAGGCAAGCACTGAATACTTTTCCCTCCTGTTTCCTTCCCTTTCTGTTTATCTTGTGAAGCAATCCATGTAAGTTAAAGTCAGAAGGCAAGTAGGAACACCTCACTGCAAACTCATCAACAAACAAACAAATGAATACTACTTACCTGGCTGCCCCCATGTTCAGTGTCGATATATCTCGGCATTGGAAATCTGGAGTGAAGAATTTCCTGTGCATCATCCACTGGGGCTTGTAGAAGGTGACGGAAATTTTCATATTCTGGCATGTCTTGGTATCCCGACTTCCGCCACTGTGCTATTGTCTAATTTGAAAACAATTAAAGAAGTTATGTTAAATGTCTTGCCCACTCAAAAATCTTATTTTGTTTTTAATATTTTTTAAATTTGTTAAATAGAGACTAGGTCTCACTATGTTACTCAGGCTGGTCTCGAACTCCTGGGTTCAAGCAATCCTCTAACCCCAGTCTCCCAGAGTGCTGAGATTACAGGTGTGTTAGCCACCACATCCAGCCCCATTCAAAAATCTTAAGAAAAGATTTATTTCAAAGAAAGCAATATTCCAAAAATAAGAAAATTGGACGGGCTCAGTGGCTCAGCCTGTAATCCCAGCACTTTGGGAGGCCGAGGCAAGCGGACTGCCTCAGTTCACAGGTTCAAAACCAACCCAGGCAACTTGGCGTGATCTGTCTCTACAATAAAAAAAAAAAATAGCCGGGCATGGTAGCGCACACTTGTAGTTCCAGCTACTTGGAAGGCTGAGGTGGAAGGATCGCTGAAGCCCAGCAGGTTGATGCTGGGGTGGCTGTGAGTGTGCACTGCACTCCAGCCTAGGTGACACAGTGAGTCTCCAACTCAAAAGTAAATAAATAAGAAAATTATAGAACATTACTCCATTTATCTCACTTTTTAAAAGTTATATACATTAGAGAATTTCAGTAGATAAAAATATTCTTAAGTAAATAGATACAAATTAAGATATTTCTTCTTTAAATGTAAAATGAAACCGGGCTCGGTGGCTCAGCCTATAATCCCGCACTTTGGGAGGCCGAGGTGAGTGGATTGCCTGAGCCTGCGGGTTTGAGACCCGCTTGGGCAACTTGGCGAGACCTCATCTCTACAATAAATCAAAAAAATCAGCCGGGCATGGTAGCATCCGCCTGTAGTTCCAGCTACTTGGAAGGTTGAGGTGGAAGGATCGCTGGAGCCCAGCAGGTCGAGGCTGTAGTGGCCAGGAGCAGTCACTGCACTCCAGTCTGGGTAACGGAGTGAGACTCCAACTCAAAAAAAAAAAAAAAACAGTAAAATGATATGGTATCAACATCATTATAGAAAAAAATTAAAATGAAATAATATATAAGCCAAAAATATTTTAAAACACTATGCTTAACAAATTAATGTTAGCTAAAAGCTCTCTACCTAAGCTTATGATATGTAAGGAGGATTTCTGTTATAGGAGATCTCCTAGAAATTTCTAAATTAATGACTTACTATTATGAAGTAATTACCAATGGAGTTACATTCTAACAAAACATATAAATATAAACTTTAATAACAGCCAGGCGTGGTGGCTCATGTCTGTAATCCCAGCATTTTGGGAGGCCAAGGTGGGAGGATCGCTTGAGACCCGAAGTTCAAGACCAATCTCGGCAACATAGCAAGACCTGTCTCTACAAAAAAAATCAAAAAGTTAGCCAGTGTGGTGGTGTGTGCCTGTAGTCTCAGCTACTCAAGAGGCTGAGGCAAAAGGACTGCCTGATGCCAGGAGGTATAGTCTGTGGTGAGCCATGATTGTGCCACTGCATTCAGGCCTAGGTGACAGAGTGAGAAATTGACTCAAAAGTAATAATAATAATAATTATATAAAATAATGAAAAGGAAAGAGTGCTCACTGACAAAGGCCGACTTTTCCTCTCTCATGTTTTCAGGCAAAACCCAAAAGTGAATACATCTATGTATATGTCATATCTTACTTTCACAACACTATGCTTTGTGCAAAATCCATTTGTCCAGTCAAGTGTGGACAAATAACAAAAGTAACCCACAGGTGGGTCAATTACAGCTTGACACCTAAAAACTTGTAGGAAGAATCACATTTTATACATTTTTCATACAAAACAAAGTTTATCACAGATGAAACACCAGCTATAAAATAGAGGAAAAAGTCCTTAAGTAAAAGACTTTACCTGCATAGCTTTAAATGCTGTGGAATCTTACCTCACCATGATAAATCAAAATCTGAAAGAATGTGTCCATGAGGAGAATGCGATCTGCAAGAATGCTGCTGCTGTCAAGAAGAACCGGCTAATATGAAGGAAACAATGAGAAGTAAGAAAAAAGGCAAAGCAAATTACTTAAAGATATAAAACAGAGCTTTCTATTTTCTAAATTTCAAATTTATATGTTACTACTTAAAATCTCTTGCTCTTATGAATTTTAACAGTGTATTTTAATTTAATTTTCTAAAGAATCTCTTTAAACTGAGATAATAAATAATAGAATAAAAGTCAAGAAGAAATCAAAGATAACTCCTAAGTCTGAATGGGGAAAGGCTTGGGATGGATCAAATTTGAAGCACATGGAAAAATTGTTCTGTATATGAAAGAGAATGGCCTGAACTGATTATATAAATTTGGGTGTCACATGCACAAAGACAGTAATTAAAGCTATGGAATTAGATGACATTACTTAGAGGGAAAACTGAGTCCTTAAGCAGGCCTACACTTAGAGGTCTAAAAGGGAGATGCCAGCAAAAGAACAGAAAAACAGTCAGTGAGTAAGAGGAAAACCAGGCAGGTACAGGAGGTACCTAGAGCAAAAGGTGTTCAAGGAAGGAGTCCTCACTGGGATTGTTGAGAGTTCTAGCAGGATGTAGGACATTGGTGGTCTTGACTAGAGATGTTGAGAACAAAAGTCTGACTAATACATGTTGAGAAGAGAATGTGTGATGAGAGATAAGGTGAGAAAGTGTAAGCAACAAATAACTTTTTTGAATTTAAATGTGACCAGGAGCAGATAAATAGGATGGCAATTCCAGAAAACCTGAGGTCAAGGTGGGGTTTGTTTTTTTTCCCTGGTTTTCTTTTTTTGGGGGGAGGGGGTTGGAGTCTCACTCTCTCACCCAGACTAAAATGCAGCCCGGCTAATTTTTTGTTTTTTTGTAGAAATGAGGTCTCGCCTGCCCAGGCAGGTCTCGAACCCGTGGGCTGAGGCAATTCACTCACCTCAGCCTCCCAAAGGCACGGGATTACAGGCTGAGCCACCGAGCCCAGCTCTGGTTTTCTTTTTTAATATAAGTGTTGCTAAAGTATGAATGAGAATGATACAGATGGACAGAAAGTAGTTAACTCCAAAAGCAGGAGAGAAAGAAGGTAACTTCAAAAGCAGGCTAGGCATGATGACTCAGGCCTGTAATCCCAGCACTTTGGGAAACTAAGGCAGGAGGATTGCTTGAGCCCAGGAGTTAGAGACAAGCCTGGGCAACAAAGCAGGACTCCATCTCTATTTATACTAAAAAATAAAATAAAAAAAAAAAAGCAAGCTGGGCTCGGTGGCTCAGCCTGTAATCCTGCGCCTTTGGGAGGCTGAGGTGAGTGGATTGTCTGAGCCCACAGGTTCAAGACCCGCCTGGGCAACTTGGCAAGACCTCATCTCCACAATAAATCAAAAAATTAGCCGGGCTTGGCAGCGCACACCTGTAGTTCCAGCTACTTGGAAGGCTGAGGCGGAAGGATCGCCAGAGCCCAGCAGGTCGAGGTTGCAGTGGCCGGGAGCGGCCACTACACTCCAGTCTGGGTGACAGAGTGAGACTCCAACTCAAAAAACAAAACAAAACAAAAAAAACAACAAAAGAAAAATACGAAAGCAAAACTTTAAGCAAATGAAACTAATGGGATCCAGGAAGTAAATGGAAAGACTGGCATTTATTTTAATAGGAGCATGCTCTAGGAGTAGTTAAGATTCCTATTTTCTTCTAAACACTACTGTACATGTTCTAGAGGTCTACAATTTACATTTATTACTCCAAAATAAAATTTAAAAGTTACTTCTAAAAACTACTTTCCTGATTTAAAAAATACAAGGCCAAAATATAAAGAGAGACCAACACATTAAAAATATATATATCTTCCTAGAAAAGTAGAAACTACTTGACCAATTACTAAAAAATTGTAGTAACAGAACATTTTACCATTATTTTACACAAGGAATAATAATATCATGAGAGATCATTAATCAATAGATATTATAAATATTATCTTTATACTGATGCTTCCTATGGTATTATTTTCAAATATAGTCACTGCATACTTTTAAGTAGTAAAACAGACAATTTTACACATAGAAAGAAAAACTTAATTTGATAAAGAGAGTAAAATGAGTGGGACAATCAACTAAAAAAGTTAAACGAATAACTTTATAACTCTTTTAAGTATATGTCTTTAAAATCAACTATAAGCCGGGCTCGGTGGCTCAGCCTGTAATCCCGTGCCTTTGGGAGGCTGAGGTGAGGGGATTGCCTGAGCCCGCGGGTTCGAGACCCGCCTGGGCAGCGAGACCTCATCTCTACAATCAATCAAAAAATCAGCCGGGCGTGGTAGCGCACGCCTGTAGTTCCGGCTACTCGGAAGGCTGAGGCGGAAGGATTGCCGGAGCCCAGCAGGTCGAGGCTGCGGTGGCCGGGAGCGGTCACTGCACTCCAGTCTGGGCGACAGAGTGAGACTCCGAGTCAAAAAAAAAAAAAAAAAAATCAACTATATTTTATGTTTCAAAAAAATAAAGGAAAGTTAGATTATACTGAAACAAGAGAATTTGTTTAGACAGAATGTCATAACTGTCAGACACTAAATTCTGGACTAAGCTACAGGCTATAGAATCATAATTGGGCTTGGTGGCTCAGCCTGTAAATCCTGCGCTTTGGGAGGCTGAGGTGAGTGGACTGCCTGAGCCTGCGGGTTTGAGACCCACCTGGGCAACTTGGCAAGACCTCATCTTCACAATAAATCAAAAAATTAGCCGGGTGTGGTAGCACGCGCCTATAGTTCCAGCTACTTGGAAGGCTGAGGTGGAAGGATCACCGGAGCCCAGCAGGTCGAGGCTGTGGTGGCCAGGAGCGGCCACTGCACTCCAGTCTGGGTGACAGAGTGAGACTCCAACTCAAAAAAAAAAAAAAAAGGAAGCATAATCACTTCTGCACATTGTCAAAGACATAAAGAATAATCATAGGCCCTAAAGAATGTGGTCAACCAAATGGTTGGACAAAATAATCTAAAAATCCCTTCTACCTCATTTTTATATTTTTTAATGACTTTTTAATACAATCTAGCATGATATCCAGCATATAGTAAACACTGATATGAGTGAGTACAAATAGCTTGAGATGTTTATTCTTTTAAGTTCTTATCTTTAGTAATTACATTTTTAAAAGAAACAACTTAGTTACTTAGTTTTAAATGCCAATGTCACACATCACAGTAACAAGTTTGATTTTTTTCCTGCCCCTCTTACCTCTGGTGGTCCACTAAAAGAATATGCATACAGAATAGGCTGAATCATGATTAGAGATTGGGTCAGATCTTGACGCATAAAATGATGACGATAGTATGAACTCTCATCAGGGCTATTGTTAAAAACTTGCAAGAAAGGAGATCTTCTTAAATGAAACATAAACTACAAGATAAAACATGTGAGATAGTTTTTACTGATTTAAATATCGTGACATGAGTTTGTTATTATAAACAAAAGCATTTGATTATAATTACTAAAAACACCATAAGACAAGCTTTACTAACATTCTCAATTATATTCCTCAGAAGTAAATCTTATTCATATTTATCAGTACTTTAAAATATAATTCTACAACAATAAAACAAATTAAAGAGAAAAAAAATTTTAATTAAAGGAAAAAAAGGAAAAAAATAGGGACCAAAACTCCTTGCACAAATCTAAGTTATCCATAGGCAAATTCCAGGCAGTACGTTACTACCATTCTTTGTTTTTAATCCTCATCCCTCTAACTACACCTCTGGGCTTTTTTTTTTTTAATTACTACTCATTACCACCACCAAAAGATTGTAAGAGAACATAAAAATAGATGAAGAGATTTTCTACTTTTTGTGTAGGTTTCAAAAATCGCACTGGGAAGGGTCTACACTGATTTAAAAAAGAAAAAAATACAAATCCATGTAATTTATTAAAAGTTTCCTCTAAGAAAAATTTTCCACTTTGTTTCACTTTCTCCCTTTTCACTCACTTCTCACATGAAAGAGTTCAAAAGGGGGAGAGTTAGGACTGATAAAGGACAGCTACACAGCGTCTTCAGGACCAGCTCCAACATACTACTTGTCTTTTGTCACTTCTCTCAAATTCCTTCGACTCTTAGGTCCCAAGTGCCTACAATGTTGCTCCTGCCTGAGATTCCTCAGCTCTCTCCCAACACATGCCACTCACTGAAATTCTCACTTGTAGTCCTTTTTCAGTGATCCATATTCACTGAAAAGGATCTCTCATCCCTTACGACCTGTCATTCCCGTTTACTTACAGGAAGTCTAATTGGCAAACTGTTAGTTAATATTTGAGATGAACATTCCCCTTAAATTTAGTCCATGCCATCTTCTAGAAAATCATCAGCCTATGAAAATCCAAGAAAAAAGGTATTTCTGGGTCCCCTGCTTCCTACTTCTGCAGACAGGGAAACATGGGATACCCAGATCTCTCTGAAGATCTAAAAGCCTAACAAGAAGGCTTGAGGGGGGAAGGGGGCGGGGAGAAAGAAAGTGTGGAGAATTGAGTCAAATACTCATGCTAATGTCCTCATTCCTATTCCTATTTCTGCTATGAAAACAAAGCCTGAGAGTTCCCAAAACAGAAAAGATATTGCATGCCTTAAGATAAGTAGACCCTTCCTTTTACTGGTTCTCCAAAACCTCACCAGAGGTTTAGGTAAGTCTTCCTCTGTAAGCACAGAGTTTCTGGGTTATAGATCAAGGAAAGAGCTTCAAAAAAGGAGCAGCTCTGAAAAGAAAGCTGAAGATTTAGATAAAGTTTTCATAGGCAAAAATGTGAAGGTCAATATTAATCACTCTTCCAAGTTGAGCTAAAAGGTTACTGCCTCTAAAAGATATATCAAACCATTTTTAAGTTTTATCCCTTAAGTTTCCTTTAAATTTAGTATATCTCTCATAGCATTTCTCACTTTTTGTTCTGTGCTGCTTATGTGTGTTTCAGATCTCACCCTTCAGACGGAAAGTTCCTTATAAGTGAGATCCACGTCAGTCATCTTTATCCTCCTAAAGTCCCTTGCACATAGCACTCTAAACACACAGATTTCTTAAAATATCAACAGAAAGATAGAGGAATAGATTCCACTGCTCCAAGTAGAAAATATTTTGTAAGCTAAATCAAGTTACTTTCTTTTCTATTTACCTTGTATAGCCCCATAAAATTGTTCTCAGGTGATGATACCACGCTGTAAAGCTATCTAATTGGTAAAATTACCTCAGATGAAGTCTTTTGGTACCACTGTAATTACATTCCCTTGTAACAGATGGAAAATTACTCCACCTTATACCTAACTCTACCCACTATAGGGTTCCAGTGGAAACCTCTATTCACCACAAATAAATAACTATTTGTAAGACCAATATAAAAATACTATATACTTTTCACCAACTACTCACAGCACAGTATTAATTTCTTAGTTATCCAAAAACCTACTTAACCAAAAGAATAACTCAATAAAACTGATAGTATAAAATGAATAATAAAAGACATATAACAGGGAAAATGAGACTCAATGCTATTAGCAACAGAATAAAAGAATATGGACCTGTTATCTACTTACCTGTGGATAAAGGGAGAAAGTTTCTGAAAATCTGAAGGAACTTGGATCATCTTTGTGGTATTCTCCAAATTTTTGACACTAAATAAAAATAAAATGTGTTAGTAATATGTTTCCAGGAATAAGATTTAACATTGTTGCCTATACACATTCTATTTATAAAAAGTTACTATTTTTAGGAGGCAGATACTTGATAAAGGATAAAACTGTAATACTATTTATATACTTACAAAGGACTAACTAAAATGGAAGAAGAACATCTGAATTTCAGAAATAATACATCATCTCAATTCAATTAAGTCACCTTAAAATATTTAATTTTTTTTTACTAAGTGTCTCATAGTAAATAAAGAGCTCTTGGGTAACAAAAAAACCTCACCAAGTGCCCCTAAGACTCTACTTAAAAAAAGACAAAACCAACCAACAGCAAGTTACACTATCAAAATATCACAGTGGTTACAGAAGTAAGCTGCTAGTATAAAATATGTTATATTTTATACTAGCAGCCGAAATAATACCAAAAAGAAGAGTTGATGAGAAGAAAATCAGAGAGATCAACAGGTAGTCTGGTAAACAAAGAAATACAAATGCAGAAATTAGAAGGAAATAAAATAAGGGAGACATCTACACTAGCAACAGAGAAGCAGGCCCTCTGTGAGTGTGACAAAAGGCATCTGGAGAATCAAGTGAGATAATCGACATGGAAAACTGCCTAGCACAATGACTGGCACCCAAGAAGCACTCAAATTGTCAGCTTCCTCTCCTTGTTTCTGACAAAGTCGCTGTCCGGAAAACTAAGTTTGTAGAGTATTTACGCAACGGGGTCTGGTTCCTGGCAAAGTTTATCATAGTAATCTCTTGTGAATCATGGGCAAAGACAAGCAAAAGAGTAAGCACAAGAAAGAAAAGGTTCGCTGCAATAAGTAATATAAGGACATTCTCTGCCAAGAATGTTCAATTGTAACATTTATGTATTTATTTGTGCCTTACAGAACACATAATAGGGTATAATTGGCTTGATCTCATTTTTTGGCTTCCAGGAAAAATCATTTCAGGATTATAGATACCCAAGGATAGAAAAACTATAGTTGTAGAGCTAATCCTCAGAAAAATAGACCTTGGATCTGGGAATAAGAGTATTGCTGTTTTCATGTCCCTTCCTAACACTTCTCTAATAAAATTTAAGAATTAAGACAGTCAACTTCAATGTTCAATATGATAGTCACTAGGTACATGTGGCTACTAAAATTAAGTTTAAAAAATCCAGTTCCACAGTTACACTTGTGATATTTCAATTGCTCCATAGCCACATGTAGATAGTTTCCACAATGGACCGTGCAAATTATAGAACATTTCCATTGTTGCAGAAAGTTCTCCTAGCCAGTGCTGATGTAGAATGTCAAGTACGCTTGAAAACGCCTGGCATATCACATATATTTAAAAGATTTTGTGAAAAAGCAACTATGTCAGGAACTTTTCAAAACTATCAATCACATTATGCTAAACATATACATTTTAAACTGTGTCCAAAATTCTGCTAAAATAAAGCATTGGGCAATTCTGATGTTATAATGTTATAATTAACAAGTGTTAACAGAAGGTTGATGCTTGGGTAACTGGGGATGTCCAAAAGGCTAATTCCCAGAGCAGGATATATGAGATAGGCATGCTCAAAATTTTTACTTTTTATTGTGAACTTTTCTTCGTATCATTAAATAGTCTATTCATTTTTAATGGCAAACTTGCATTCTTCTATATTGATATATACTATAACTATCTTAACCAATCCCTCACTGTTGGCATTTACATTTGTCCGTTATATCTTTAGGACAAGTTATTGAAGGAAGAATTTCTGAGTAATTTTATTTTTTGATACAGTTATCTATATACAAAGTTATACAGCTAAAGAGGTTGTACGGATTCATTCACCAAACCTACAAACTATGAAGCTATTCATTTCCCTGAATACTTCCCAACTCAAAGCATTAATCCTGTTTTTCTAAGTCTCATCAGTTTAATAGGTAACAATTGTTGTCTTGCTGTATCTTGCAACTTTGATTATAAGCAAGATTGGTAACTTTTTTTTTTTCTTGAGTCAGAATTTCACTCTGTCACCTGGCTGGAGTGCAGTGGCACACTCACGGCCACCCCAGCATTTACCTGCTGAGCTCAGGTGAACCTTCCGCCTCAGCCTTCCAGATAGCTGGAACTACAGGCCCATGCTTCCATGCCCACCTAATTTTCTGACATATTGTAGAGACAAGGTCTCACCAAGTTGCCCAGTCTGGTCTTGAACCCCTGGGCTCAGCAATCCTCTTCCCTCAGCCTCCCAAAGTGCTGGGATTACAGGCCTGAGCCACATGCCCATCTAGATTGATAACTTTTTACATTTACTAAACACTTGCATTCCTTCTTTTGTTAATTCTTTGTCCATGACTCTTGCCCATTTTTGGCCCAAGTCATACTGATTTGGAGGAGTTCTTATATAGGATAGTCTCATGTTCTGTCATACATATAACAAATGCTGGCCTTAAATTTTGCTTTTGCTATTTACCAATCAGATTTTCATTTTAATGTAATAAATATCTTTTATCATTTTTCTTTAATGGCTCCCCTGGTTTCCTGTTTTTAAAATATCCTTCCTATTCAAAGGTTAAACACATATTAACCTCTTTCTTGATCTATACTACAGAAAACAATATAAAATTTATATAATATACACATACACAAATTCCTAATATTTGGGTTACATCTTTAAAAAAACTGTTGAACACCTATAAAATGTTCTAGTGTCAATTACTACAATCACAAGAAGCACTCCTTATTTACAATTCAACCAAAACACTAATACAACTGAAATGAGACTGAAGCATAAAGGAGGCATATTCAAGATCCACTATTTGAGTTATTCAGAAGTAACAAGACAGGACAGATAAAGCAACAGTAATACGATTTTCTTGAGGAAAATAACATCACTTGCAAGAAAGCTATTTTTAAAATTCAACTTTTATGCATAAAGACAGCCACATAAACAGACCCTCAGGGTTAATGCCTAACATCTATAAGAAAATGGTAATGACAAAAGTGGTATCTGTTAAAAAAAAAAAAAAAAGGAAAATTAAAGTGTTGGTCCCACTGGCATAGCAAGAAGAAATCTGGTTGGTATAAGATATGCAGGGAAAGTCACAACCATTTTAATAAGATGGAAGATTTCCTGGGCCAAGTCTGATCAGGTGAAGTGTTTACATGTTAACAGCTAGCAACAGAGCTAAAAGGAGAATACAATTAGTAGTTGGTGGGTAAACCAATGTCAAAGATGAAAAAAAAATCAGCTATCAATTTTAAGCTATGAGAAAATGTCATTCAATAGAATGGTCAGGACTCAAAAAAGACAAGGAAACCTGATGCGGTGGCATGGGTTGTAGACCCTGTCACTTGGGAAGCAGATGCTGAAGGACTGCTTAAGTCCAGGAGTTCAAGTCTAGCCGGGGCAACATAGTGAGACCCTGTCTCAAAAAAAAAAAGATAAGGAACCCATCAATGAGATTGGATGCAAGATGGATCAGTATAGGAGATTGCTAATGGACGAAGCAAATCACAAGTCAATATCGGTATCTTCTGTGATAATATACCTTAGTATTAAAATAGCTACAGTAGCTATTTTGGAATAGTCTCATTCTTTTATGCTGATTGTTCACTGCTGAATTTTCAGCACCTACAATAACAGCAAAACAAATAGAGAAAGATTCAATACTGTTTAGGTACTAAAACTTGTATAAATTTTTTCCTAATGAAAAATCTATAACATTACACTACCAAATTTCTTTGCCTCCATTTGGCACAGAAATAGAACTGTTTTCTTTTCTTAGAGTAATTCTAATGAAAAGGAAACATCGTTTTTTGTGTACCATTTTATAGATAGTGAGTGTTATAGAGCCAAATTGGTGCTGGTACCACATTTGTTTCAGGCATCTTTAATATGACATAAGCCCTTGCTTCCCTCATTCATTATCACAACATGATGTCACAAAACTCATCTATTCTCTAGCCTCAACTGCCTTGCTATTGTAAATCTTGTAAAATGCAGAATGTATAGATTAGAAGTAAATTACATTGCGAGGTTTTTGTAATTTTGTACTTTTGAAATTGTCTCCTTTAGTTAATTACTAGGCCCTTCTGTTTATTACTGCTTTTGTTTTAGAAACATGTCAAACAGTATGATATTTTTTGAAACTTAGACGTGAGACAAAAGAGAACAAGAACGATTCCAGACCTAAGCCTACAGAGAATTCTGAAGAATCACCATCATCTGAGTCATTTCACTGCACTTGTATAACAAAAAAATCCATCTTTACAATGAAAGGTACTTATCAGTGGGGTTTACATGGGCTAATAATTCAAGTTACACTATTCAATTGCGTGTCATATGTGACAACCTATAAATGCAGCCAATACCTCCAGCAAAATGGAAAAAGCATTTTACTACAAATCACACAGCCATTTGACAAGTAAAGGTGCTGATTACATCAAACAGCTTTTAGACTCTCAACACAATAAAGCATTTGTTAAGACAAAGTCATATGCAGTGAAAAGGCTAAGGAAGCAAGTTATTTCAGAGCACAATTTATTACCCAGAAAAGGAAAAGTCACACAGTTGGTGAGAACCTAATAACGCCAACATGTGAAATTACAGTAAGTAAAAATGCTGGAATAAGATGCAGTCTAGAAATTGAAAAAATTCCATTTTAAAACAGTACAATAAGTCAAAGCACTGATGACATGTCATATGATGCTGGAGAGGTTTGTATAATACCCTGAAAAAATAGATTTGTTTCTCTATATGTTGATGAGTTAACAGGTTTCACCAATGTCACAGCAGATTTCTTAAATTATAATGAAATTCAAGAAAACTTTTCTGCTGCCCTAAACAAGCAAAAGACAAAATATATTTAGTGTTAATCTTCCTATGTGGAAACAAAAAAATCCATCTTGAAGGAACTGTGTTGGCATTTGTAGTGATGGGGTTCCATCAATGATAGACCCTATGACAAATTTAATCTCTTCTTAGAAAAGACATGCTAATGTTGTCATAACGCTGCTTTCTTCAGAGAGGCAGTGGTATAAAAAAAACTCTTGGAGAAGAAATTTTTTAAAGTTCTGGATGGTGCTACAAAAATGGCTAACTATTAAACAAGACTAGTTCATGCAAGACTATTTTAAAAACTACATGAAAACCTCAGCAAACAACACAAAAGCCACCTGATATAGAAATCCAATAGCTTAGCAGACAGAGTTCTCAACAGGGTGTTTGATCTGAAGAGTGAATCAAGAAATAGTTTCAAGGAATTAACGGGCCAGAAACTGTTGAGTAAAAATGGAGTATCAAGAACCAAGCTTATGGGGTGAGCCGAGTTGGTGCCACTGCACTCTAGCTTCAACATACAAAAAAAAGTTCAAGCACAGTGGCTCATGTCTGTAATCCCAACACTTTGGAAGACTGAGGTGAGAGGACTGCCTGAGTCCAAGGGTACGAGACTAGCCTGGGCAACTGGCAAGACCTTGTCTCTACTAATATTTAATCAAAATATTAGCCAGGAGTGGTGATGTGACTTTAGTTCAAGCTACTTAGAAGGCTGAGGCTGAAAGATCACCTGAGTTCAGAAGGTTGAGGCTGTGGTAGCCATGAGTGTGCCACTGCACTCCAGCCTGGGCAACAGAGTGAGACCCCAACTCAAAAAATAAAAAATAAAAGAACTGAGTTTAATAAAATGTTCTGGGTCATAATGTAAGTACAGTAATGGGGTTCTAACATATTAAAACCCCTAGTCAGCATTACCAAGAACTTTACTATCGTACACTTTGGTAATCTAGAACCAGATAAGACTTATTTATATTTTTTCATATTAACATTTATAATTTTTATACCTCAATTAATTTCTATTTAAAAATGCATCTCTATCCAGGTGTGGTGGCTCACACCTATAATCTCAGCACTTTCAGAGGCTGAGGCAAGAAGACTGCCTGAGCCCATGGTTTGAGACCAGCCTGGGCAACATGACGAGACTTTGTCTCTACAATAAATCAAAAAATTAGCAGGGCCTGGTGGCGCACTCTTGGAGTTACAGCTACTTGAAAGGCTGACGTGGAAGGATCGCCTGAGCCCAGCAGGT
This sequence comes from Carlito syrichta, assembly GCF_000164805.1. NCBI lineage: Eukaryota > Metazoa > Chordata > Mammalia > Primates > Tarsiidae > Carlito > Carlito syrichta. The sequence goes on along the minus strand of NW_007250987.1, from coordinate 640,344 downwards.
CAAGGCTGTGGAGGTCATGAGCGTGCCACTGCACTCCAGCCTGGGCGACAGAGTGAAACTCCAACTCCAAAAAAAAAAAAAAAAGAATTTCTAATAGTACCAGTAAAATAAAAGTAGAAAACTAAAACTATAGCAATGAAGAAATAAAAATGCAAAAAAAAGCAATAAAAATAGTTACAGTAATTTAGAATTAATCTCACACCAGTCAATAAAAATTAAAAAATAATAGGCCACATAACTGTCACTCATTTTAAGGAAAAAAGGCAATCTAGTTCATTGGAAGAGATTCTACTATTCATTACTGTACTACTGTCTTAGTAATTTAAAAAGAAGTCTCTCACAGAGTATGTCAGGTACACACTTAAGTTATTTGAAGAAGATTATCTGCAGCAAACATCTATTACAAATGAAAACATACAGATTCAGAAGAGAAGTGTTTACTTCTTACCAGTCGAATGAGCTGTCTGTCCAGCCACCTAAGCACATCTGGCCCTTCCTCTGTTTCTGCTCTATATATTGCCAGCCGGGCCATAAGAATAGCAGCTGCCTCCTGGTCAAAAGATGCAGCAATGTTCTGGATTTGAGTTTGAGCATCTGCCCAGCTAAAGAAAATAAGAAGGCACAGAAATGCTGCTGAATTATTATATTCACAATATCATAGTTGACTACCACATAAATTTAAAAGATACAGAAAGCTGCTTCAATATTCAAAATTCCATATTACCTAGACAAATTATTATTTTTTAATCAGTAATAGCAGTTTTAGAATAGCATTATTTTTAGAAAAATATAACCAAACCTAAAAAATCTTCTAAAATAGAGGTAAAGGTAGATGTCCAACCACATTCCTTAAAACAGTAAGATTTTACAAACTGAGCTAGGTAGCCCAGTTACTGAATAGGCTGAGGCAGGAGGATCTTCTCAGCCCAGAAGTTCAAGTACAGACTGGGCAACATAGCAAGACCCCTATCTCTAAAGTCATCAAATGAAAAAGTTGTTTCAAATGAGGGATTTTTACAAGTAAAAACATGTGTGTGCATACACACAGATATAAAAATCTCTATATCAGACTTTAACTTTGTAAAAGCAGAAATATGAAAATACAAAAATAAAAATTTTTTTCAGCCTAAGTATTCTTATATAAATAAGAATAAATAAGAATATGCTGTAAAATGAATAAAGTGTCAGGATTTTTTCTCACTGTTTTTAACTCAATCATTAGTGATAGAAATCACATAATTAAAATTACTTTGTATTCTTTTCTCTCCATGTTAATACACTAAAACCAACTAAAAGTTAGCAAGTAAATATTTCAGTCTGAGGGATTAATTTAAAATTATACATAAAATAGCAGTAATTAATTAAATTCACAAGTTCGATAAATCCAATCCAGTCAAACTGATCCTGAGGTAGCAATAGCTTCTGTTTGTTTACTATTTCACAGACAGTGACTGGCAAGACTTGCAATATTTATGCACTTTCTGAAAATAAATGCTGAACCACTATTACATGTAAGAGCCCAAGGGAATTCGAGCAGTAACATGTTTAAAATTCTTCTCCTTTCTTCCTCTATTTTTAATTTTCTTTTAATAGACAAATAATTTTATATTTTCCAGATGGTTGACAAGTGTGAATTATCTCAGTCTAGTGAACAGTAAGAGGCAGAAAAGAATGAGCATGTGTAAAAGAGAACACTGGCAATTTTGAAAGTTATTATTTGATGCAACTTAAATACTGAATGATTATACTAATATTTTAGTTTAATTTTTAAAATCAAAGAATTAAAACAAAATTGTTTAAATCATTACTTTCTCAACTTTGATGATCATAATATTAAGTTGCTTTAAACTGAACTGTAAAGATGACTTTTTTCTTCTAAAAAGATAAAAGTGCAATAGTGGAAATACATTAGCAAGTAAACACAAGCAAATTTACTAATTACAACTTGTTTAGCTGTAGATTAAAATACATATTTTTGAAGCCAAGTTTAAAGGACTTCCTAACATTGTAAAATCTACCTTCTACATTTCCAATACCCCTTCAATATGAATTCTTACAGGTAGTTTCAAATGAAACTTTCTAGATCAAAGTTATTTTCTATATGAAAAATAGGGTAAGCCGGGCTCAGCGGCTCAGCCTGTAATCCCTGCCTTTGGGGGGCTGAGGTGAGTGGATTGCCTGAGCTCGCGGGTTTGAGACCCGCCTAGGCAACTTGGTGAAACCTCATCTCTACAATAAATCAAAATAAGCCGGGCGTGGTAGTGCGCGCCTGTAGTTCCAGCTGCTTGGAAGGCTGAGGTGGAAGGATCGCCGGAGCCCAGCAGGTCGAGGCTGCGGTGGCCGGGAGCGGCCACTGCACTCCAGTCTGGGTGACAGAGAGAGACTCCAACTCAAAAAAAAGAAAAAGAAAAAGAAAAATAGGGTAACAGTGTCTTCTCAGGAGTCTGAGTCCTTTATTTTCACATGGCTTAATCACTAGGCCTAGGCCTCTAAAATCATATTCCTAGAAAATAAAAAAAAACAAGGTGTCCTTGGTTTTGAAATGGTCAGGATAAGCTAACTTGAAAGATGGGTGCACTGGCAAGGCACAGCACTACAAATGGCCCCATTAAACTTAGCATCTCTACACAAAGAGTCTCATAAGTTCTATGCAAGCAAATTATACAAACCCATGAGAGTTCTCACAAGAAATCTTCCTTATTTTTAAAAACTTTTCATTTTAAAAATATTTCAAACATAAATGCTATAAGAAGTAGTAGAATAAACTCTATATACCCATCACCTAGATCCATCAATTGTTAGCATTTCAACAATTTGTTCTATCAATCTCTCTCGCCCTCTATACACACATTTTTTCTTTTGCTGAACATTTCAGGAAAATCAGTTGGCAATATTATGACTCTCAGCCCTAAATACTTTAGTATACATCTCCGAAGAACACAACATTCTCTTATATAGCCCCAATTATTAAGTATATGAAATCTAACATTGATATATTATTATTACATATAATAGGCTATATTCAATCTATCCCAATTGTCTCATAATGTCTTCTATAAGAAAATTTTTCCCTTGACAAAGGATTTTATCCAGTATCACACACTGGCCACACACTGGCAATATTTCTAAGTCAGTTACTCAGAACTTTCTTGGCCTTCCAAGATGTTTCTGAAGAGTATAAGCCAGTGGCTTTGTAAAATGTCCCTCGTTTGGTATATCTAATTGTTTCCTTAAGCACATGTTTTGAATGTCCAATTTAAATTGCAAGTGTGTGTGTGTTTCTGTGTGTGTACAAAGAGCACATGACCAAATACACATCTTATTCAGAGAATCTATCATATAGACAGGAATAAGAAAAGGCACTTGTTGTGACTAATAATTCTATCTTGGAGACTCTGCCTGTATCAACAAATAAGGAGATGACTATGTTACACAAAATACTATCCTATAATCTTCACTGTTAGAGAGGTGGCAAGCTGGCCTCTGGCTGGAGAGCGGGCCGGCCCCGGGGAGGCCAAGTCCATCTGCTGGATTGTGAGAGGTTCTCCTTACCATTGGAAGAATATTTTACTTAATGTTTAGGTGCTTCTACATTCATCTCAAAAACAAAATTCTGAACTCAGGACTTGGCAAGTGTTTCTATGTTGTCTCCTAGAGCAGGTAGTCCAGCTTATTTTATCCAGTCACTCTTCCTGTTTTTGAAATGCAGATTTCTCTTCACCACACATTACCTCCTTCATTTGGAATGCTAAAGGCCACTTTTTGTTCCACCTCTCCAATTCAACACAAAGAAGAAGCCCCTGGGATTGTGGTTATCCTGCCAACTTCTCCAAGAAAACAGCAGCTGACATGGGTTTTCTGCTGCTATTTGCTCAATTATAAAGACATTTTGCAAACTGAAAGCTGATGTTTCATTTGAAACAGGTGCTTAGGTGGTAGTATTTGTGAATTCTTTACTTTTTGTTCCAAACAAGAAGACTAAATAAACAGCAAGTCTAAATGACTTTGGGTTTTGTTTTTTTTTTAATATCTTCCAGTCTCAGTCACTTCATGATAAGCACAGTTGAGACTGCAGCAGTAAATTCCAAGTATATATTTCTAATTTGAAATGAAAGATGCTAAAAAGTTAATTTATTTATTTATCTAAATTCTGGCTCATTCTGTGACATAGATTTACTAAATAAGAACAAGGTCCAGCCGGGCTCGGTGGCTCAGCCTGTAATCCTGTGCCTTTGGGAGGCTGAGGTGAGTGGACTGCCTGAGCCCGCGGGTTCAAGACCCACCTGAGCAGGCGAGACCTCATCTCTACAATAAATCAAAAAATTAGCCGGGCGTGGTAGTGCACGCCTGTAATTCCGGCTACTCGGAAGGCTGAGGTGGAAGGATTGCCGGAGCCCAGCAGGTTGAGGCTGCGGTGGCCAGGAGTGGCCACTGCACTCTGGGCAACAGAGTGAGACTCCAACTCAAAAAAAAAAAAAAAAAGGACAAGGTCCAATTTTGTAATTAAACCTTTGATATGTTAAGCTAAAAAAAAAAAATAGGCACTTTTGTTTTAAATGGCTTTTTAGAATTTCATATTTCTAGTAATTTATTTTTATTGTATTTAATAAAAGTATCTGTCCCCAAAGCATTAAGAAAAAAAACACTATTGGTCCTTTACCATAGATAGTTTGAGAACTGGTCTATGCCACACCAACACAAAGCAGACCAATTACATTCACATCTTTGCATTCACACTCTCCTACAACAGTACCTGATCCCCAAAGCAAAAGCTTAATAAAGACTTAATAGAGAAATTAAGTGACAAGTAATACCTGAAAGCAAATAGCTAAGAATTTTATCATTAATTGAAAAGTACACACCTCAATAACAAGGGTACTTGCATAATGAACATTTGAATACTTAACCCTGAATTGTACTCCACATCTTTAAAATTAAAAATTAAAAAAAAAGACAAGTAGTACTATTATTGTGCTATAGCATTATATATGCAAATATAATGGATTATATAAATTATTATTGTCTATTACAGGAAAACGTTTGCTTTTTCTCTTCCTCTCATGGGAATAAGGTAAATAAAAAGTTTTTTGATGGTTGTGTATTAGAAGAACTTTTTTTTAAACTGCTCATACAGTTCTTAACAATGAATAATTTAGCACGGGGGTCCCAATCCCTGGGCCACAGACCGTTGCTGGTCGGTGGCCTGTTAGGAACCATGCCACACAGCAGGAGGTGAGCGATGGGCGAACAAGAGGAGCTTCATCTGTATTTACAGCTGCTCCTCATCAATGGCATTACCATAACTCCACCTCCTGTCAGATCAGCACTGAAAAGTCTGCTTCCATCTCCAACATCTTGTCTTTATGAAGCAGTTTTCTGCAGTGACAGCAACCAAAACAAGACTGCGGCGTAGACTAGACAAATGCAACACACTTTGGATTTCACTGTCTCCCATCACCCCCAGAAGGGACCATCTAGCTGCAGGAAAAAAGCTCTGTGCTCCCACTAACTCTGCATTATGGTGAACTGAATAATTATTTCATTGAATATTACAATAAAAATAGTAATAATAGAAATAAAGCACATGATAAATGTAATGCGCTTGAAATATCCCAAAACCGTCACACCCTGCTCCCCAAAAATCCATAGAAAAATACCTTCCACAACACCAGTCCCTGATGCCAAAAAGGGGACTGCTGACCTAGCAAATAAGCTGAGTTAAAGAGAAATAAAATGCTATTAGTCATTGCTAGTCATGAATGTCACCCAAAATAGGAACCCAACCTACTGGAAATACAACCCTGACAGTCTTGATATGAAAATTAAAACACTAACAAATACAACTTACTTCCTAGCAATGGTGGTCACTCGTATTCGCCTCTGCCCACTTGAATGCTGATACTGAGTCACAAACTGGATTGCACCACGCCCTCCTTGAGGAATTGGAGCATTATGCTGTAGAAAAATAATAGAGTAAGAACTTTAAAAAAGTACTATGTTTTGTCATGTAATCATAGACTACATATCCTAGTACTAATAAAGTTCATTCTTAAATTGATTAGAAGGACACTTGTTTATAGTAAAGATTTGCCATATGGAAGAGGAGAAACAGATTGGGGGAGGCGAAAAATAATGAAAGATGAAAGGTGTGAGTCCTGCCAGGGAATCCACTTTCAAGTAATACTAAGTCAGAGGGACATGAAAGAACGAAGCAAAGGGAGGGTGTTAATAAACTAACAGCTGGGTATGGTGGCTCACACCTGTAATCTCGGCACTTTGGGAGGTGGAAACAAGAGGACTGCCTGAACTCAGGGGTTCAAGACCAGTCTGATCAACATGGCAAGACCCTGTCTCTACAATAAATTTTAAAAAAAGAATCAGCTGGGCATGGTGGTGCATGTCTGTGGTTCCAGCTATTTGGAAGGCTGAGGCGGAAGGATCACCTGAGCCCAACAGGTCGAGGCTGTGGTGGCCATGAGCCTGCCACTGCACTCCAGCCTGGGTGACAGAGTGAGACTCTGACTCTAAATAAATAAATAAATAAATAAGTGAACGAACAAATGGACAAGGAGAGGCCTAAATAGGCGACTGAAGCCAAATTACACAGGTTGAGTTTCCCTTATTAAAAATGCTTGGGACTAGAAGTATTTCAGATTTTGGAATATTTGCATTATACCAATTGAACATTTCAAATCCAAAACCTAAAATGATCCAAAGGGCATTTCCTTTAAGTGTCATGTCAGTACTCAAAAAGTCTCAGATTCTGGAGCATTACAGATTTTTGGATTTGGGATGTTCAACATGTAATTAGATAAAAAGAAATTAAGCTGAGTCCTCCTTCCCTAGATAAAGAAGATGAAAACAGAACTTTTAGGAAGATAATCGTAATATGAACAGATAACCAATGAAAGACTGCTAATGAGAAGAGTAATATAATATCTAATCATCATCAAAAAGAGATAACAGTAGTCAATAGGGAAATTCTATTCATACTCTTTGACAGCTGATATTCTTGCTTTGCTTTTTGTGTTGTTTTGTTTTGTTTTTGTCAATAATAATCACTATCTTTCTTACAAATTTTTTTTTTGAGTTGGAGTCTCACTGTGTCACCCAGACTGGAGTGCAGTGGCCGCTCCCGGCCACCGCAGCCTCGACCTGCTAGGCTCCGGCGATTCTTCCACTTCAACCTTCCAAGTAGCTGGAACTACAGGCGCGAACTACCACACCCAGCTAATTTTTTGATTTTATTGTAGAGATGAGGTCTCACCAGGTTGCCCAGGCAGGTTTCGAACCTGCGGGCTCAGGCAATCCACTCACCTCAGTCTCCCAAAGTGCTGGGATTACTGGCTGAGCCACTGAGCCCGGCTTTTCTTACAAATTCTAATTGCTAAAAAAAATTATTGTACCTGTCTTAGGAAGGCTATTAATACTTTGTGGTTTATTTATGCCTTATAACTATTAGCAAGTCAGTGATATATATATCACTCTTTAGTGTAATTACCTCCTGTAGCAGAAAGAAAATCTTTACGAATATGACTACCTTCCAATCTTTTTCTATGGATTTTTATATATGACTTTTTTATAGGAGGACTTATAAATCATTATGTAACAACTAGGAAGAGCGAGATACCTAACTGGAAAAATGTGTAGCTACATGGAGATTTTAAATCATTTAATATTAAAAAAAAAATAGACTGAAAGTTGGGCTACACAAGGTGTGGCGTTTATAGGTTTCCCTGCATTTCTATTATAGTATGCCTTCTCTCACCATAGAGTTTAGCCTTGAAAAATAGAAAATGACAAATAAAAACACCAGAACAGAATGATAAACTTTGGTTCATGTTTACTATAGGAAAAAAAAAGTATGAAGTACTAGTGGCCTAAAATAAGCACTTGTTCAAATATACTTTTTTGATATTCAAATATAGAAAGTCATACCTGATTGACAACTTCAAAATATATGGCTAAGGTTGTAGTAGGACTAAGTCCACATATCTTCCACTGACAAGTGCCGCCTGTTCCTATCTCCTGTAAAAATAAAATATAGCATGCTTGAAAGCTAGAGATACAATTTATTAGTATGATATATATTAAGGTGAGTAGGGAAAAAGAAATCCTCCAGTAAAAAAAAAAAATTTTAAACTAATTCCTTCCATGAATGTTAAAAGCTTAAGATTGTTTAAGATCATACTGTAAGTATATCATAAGATAAAATTAAGTAATTTTTACATAATAAAAACTGTAAAATAATTCAAACTCTTGCTAAGTAAATTACAAAAGTATTGATACAAGTTCTTCATATTGTTATCTTTAAAAGCATGTGCCATTTAATGAAGTAATTACAACTAACATTATCCTTCCATCCCACTATTTGATTAGTGTAAAGAGATATTGATTTAACACATAACATATGCACATATGAATGGAGGGTCTATAGATGAGAATTGTAAGCAGTCTGATTTCAGAGAAAACTTCTTAGATACAGACAGATCTTTAACATGCCAATCACTAATATATATTTTTAATTTTGTCATTTTTAAAGCTGATTACCTACTTTGTATTATTTGTGCAATCATCCTCTCAACAGCAACATGATTCAACCATTTTAGAGTGCATCATAGCTCCATCAGATTGGATAAAAAGAAACGGAAACTTAAATCTGGCTAATTGGGTTATTCTGTTGGAAATTCTAGTTATAAAAATCAATTCAGAATTAATTTTTAACTTTCAGAAGTCTTCAAACTTCCAAATCATGAGAATTTTGTTTTAGGCACACTGAAGCAAAGAATAACTTATGGATAAAAAATAGGAGACTGTTGATAGTACAAAAGTTGTAATTTAAGAGTAGATGATGGGAAAAGAATATGCAGAAAAAGCAACCACAAAAAGAGATAAAGCAATGAAAGCTGAATCACACAATCACTTTGAAAGAAATGCTGTAGGCTTTCTTTGTTCGTGCTGCCCTGAGAACTAACTGTATTTTCTTTTTAGAATAAAGGTGACTCACATTTTCAGACACACAAGGTCCTTTAGAATTGAGAGACACACAGGGTCCAATAGCTCCTGAAATCTTTATTTCCCTTGAGGTCTGCAAAATAAGAATATAGTATGTTTGATTTCCTCAAAGATAAATTCAAATGTTCAACTTTAAGTACCTAAGAATATAAGATAGTCATTCATATTTAAAACTCAAAAACCAACAAAAATATACTAACATTAAAAATAATTAATCTGCTGGGCACACTGGCTCACACCCGTAATCCTAGCACTTTGGAAGACCCAAGTGAGAGGACCACTTGAGCACAGGAGTTAGAGACCAGCCTAGGCAACATAGTGAGACCTTAGTCTCTATAAAAAATCAAAAAGGTCGGGCATGGTGGCTCACGCCTGCAATCTCAGCACTTTTGGAGGCTAAGGTAGGAGAATCACTTAAGCCCAGGAGTTTGAGATCTCATCTCTACAAAAAATACAAAAATTAACCAGGTGTGGTGACACACTCTTGTAGTTCCAGCTACTCAAGAGGCTAAGGCAAAAGAACAGCTTAAGTCCAGGAGATTGAGGCTGCAGTGAGCCAGGACTGTGCCTCTGTACTCCAGCCTGGGCAACAGAGATCCTGTCTCAAAAAAAAAAAAGAAAATCAAAACATTAGCTGGGCGTGGTGACATTCACCTGTAGTCCCAGCTACTCAAGAGGCTTGGGCAGAAGGATTTCCTGAGCCCAGGAGGTTGAGGCTGTGGTGAGCTGTGACCATGCCACGGCACTTAACCCTGGGCAACAGAAGGAGATTCCACCTTAAAAAAACAATAATAATGAATCAATAATCCCTTCTATGCTCATTGCCAAATTCAAAATCTAGCAGTAACCTAATTTTACCCTCTAGTTTCATCAGCACATAGATCTCCATTTGTGAACCTCATATTGAATTCAAACTCACGCCTACCCAGAATTTACATGTTCTAATCCAAAACCTTACACATTCTATTTTTCCTTCCACAGCAAATTTGTCACCAAGATTGGTCACTCCCCAGTCACCAAAATTTGAACTATCACAATATCGTCTATCTAAAAAAGAATTTAAAATTATCTCAGCTTTCCTACTTGAGATTCTTTCTCCTGATATCTCCTGAATACCACTGTCAGATGACTCTTATCCCAAGCACCGTTCTTCATTAATCTGCTAACACTTCTGCCTACACAGGTGTCTCCCAACTACAACCAACCCATATATTAAACCTATCTCCCTTACATGTCAATACAAACCATCCACTCTCACTGGGCATTTTTCTCAAACACACCATGCTGGTTCTCATCTCTTTATCTCTCCTCCCACTGGGCTCCTGAGTAAAATGCATTCTCCTCTGGCATTTTCAAAAACTGCTGTAAATCACACTTCCCCCCCCATGATAAAATGTGTCCTAAATATATTCATTTTTCTTCCCTAAACGTTTATGGCACTTTCATAATGTACAGTTATTTCATTCTACCTTATGTGCTAGTCTTGCCTTTCTAGCAAGACTAAGCTTTTCTGTACCTTAGATATCCCTTGACATCTTTACACCTTCCCAGCATAATGCTAGGCATTAATTAGTAAGAAATATGTAATGAAAATTCTAACACAATGTGCTTAAAATATACTTGGTAACTAATACTCAGTCTTTGGGTTTTTAAATCCAAATTTGGAATAAATGATAGAACTATGTAATAACAAATGAACTAATCATAAAACTGATTATCCAAAGGTCAAAGAACAGTTTCCTCTTAAGTTAGATTATAAAACCTAACACTGACATAATTTTAGCACTACAGAAGATAAAACAGACTGGGCACAGTGGCTCATGCATATAATCCCAGCACTTTGGGAGGTCAAGGTGAGAGAATCACGTGCACCCAAGAGTTCCAGACCAGCTAAGGCAACATAGTGAGACCTCGTCTCTACTAAAAAAAAATAAATAAATTAGCCAGGCATGGTGGTGCTCACCTATAGTCCCAGGTACTAGGGGAGACTGAGGCTGAAGGAACACCTGAGCCCAACAGGTTAGACTGTGGTGAGCTGTGATGGTGCCACTACACTCTAGTCTGGGTGACAGAGTGAGACCCTGACTCAAAAAAAAGATAAAACATCCTTTAAAAAGCTACACTCTGCCAGGTACGGTGGCACATGCCTGTAATCCCAACACTTTGAGAGGCCAAGGCGAGAGAATCGCCTGAGCCCAGGGGTACGAAATCAGCCTAGGCAACTTGGTGAGACCTTGTCTCTACAATAAATCAAAAAAATAAGCCAGGCATGGTAGCGCGCGCCTGTAGTTCTAGCTACTTGGAAGGCTGAGGTGGAAGGATCACCCGGCCCAGCAGGTCAAGGCTGTGGTGGCTGTGAGTATGCCACTGCACTCCAGCTTGGACAACAGAGTGAGACTCTGACTCAAAAAGAAAAAAAAAATCCATTAAAAAGCTACACCCTATATAAAGAAATCATAGAGAGTTAAAGTAAATTTTTACCTATATCAATATTCTACTTTTCTAACAATTGTCTACAAATATTCAAGTAAAGTCTCATATATTTAATGATGACATTTTTCTGGTGAAAAAAACCTCTAACTTGGGTTTCAATATAAAATAACCACTATTGGCTGGGCTCGGTGACTCAGCCTATAATCCTAGCACTTTGGGAGGCTGAGGTGAGTAGATTGCCTGAGTCCATGAGTTCGAAACCAGCCCGGGCAACTTGGCAAGACCTTGTCTCTACAATAAATCAAAAATTAGCCGGATGTGGTAGTGCGTGCCTGTGGTTTCAGCTACTTGGAAGGCTGAAGCAGAAGGATCACCAGAGCCCAGCAGGTCAACGCTGGGGTGACTGTGAGCATGCCACTGCACTCCAGCTTGGGTTACATAGTGAGACTCCAGCTCAAAAAAAATTAAAATAAAAAATAAAATAACCACTATTTTTAAAGCATATACTGAATTTTATTAACGGTATTTTAAAAGTCTACTTAACTGGGCGTGGCAGCACGCATCAGTAGTTCCAGCTACTTGGAAGGCTGAGGTGGAAGGATCACCTGAGCCCAGCAGCTCAGTGGTGGGGAGCGTGGCACTGCACCACTGCACTTCGGCCTGGGCAACAGAGTGAGACTCCAACTCAATCATTCAATCAATCAATCAATCAAAAATAATAAAAAAGTCTACAAGTTTCTCTCTTGATAACACCACACATGTCAAGTTTTGGTTCTTACCTTTATTTCTAATGTACCACCAAAGCCCATTTTAAATTGTCCGTGCATATCTTTGGTAAAGACTCTTTGAAAAGTTTGCTTGAATAAGGAAGTGTTGAAAGAATCACCCATTACCATGTATCCTCTGCACAGAAAGAACAAAAAAAAACACAACATATGTAACACAGTTACTGGGCCCACACATTAAAACCAGAAAATTACCTCCCCAAAACTCCCAATAAATTTGAAAGATATTTCCAAAAATATGCTCTATGACCAAACAATTTGTTTTTTTGTTTTTGTTTTTGTTTTGAGTTGGAGTCTCACTCTGTAGCCCAGACTGGAATGCAGTGGCCGCTCCCAGCCACCACAGCCTCGACCTGCTGGGCCCAGCGATCCTTCCCCCTCAGCCTTCCGAGTACTACAGGCGCACGCTACCACGCCCAGCTTATTTTTGATATACTGTAGTGACGAGGTCTCGCCAAGTTGCACTGGAGGGTCTTGAACCCACGGGCTCAGGCAATCCACCCACCTCGGCCTCCCAAAGTGCTGGGATTACAGGCCGAGCCACCGAGCCCAGCCGACCAAACAATTTGTAAAACTTAAATATATATGAAAAAATCCTCACCCCACAAATAGCCTGAGGGTACATGAGCACCCCAATACTTGCATTTGTCACTAATAATTTTTTAAAATTCTTCTTTTAAAAAAGGTAATATTTCTACATATTACAAAATACAAAAGGCACAAAAGCCGATTTAGTAACAAATGTCTCTCTCCAACCCTGTCCCTAGTGCTCTATACTGGTGAAGATATCAGAACACAGTCTAAGAAACAAACAGGATGTGTTCTCATTCTTAGAAACAGATACATGTGTGTCTATATGTGCATGTATTGTCTGAGTATGTCACATGAAAGTTACACGTTATACCCAATGAATGAGGACAGGCACTAAGGAAGCATTTTCACTCTATGCACTTATGTTTATTTAAATTTTTTTCCATAAGTGTGTACCTATTTATTGAATTTTTTTTAAAGTTTTGGGCTGGTCACAGTGGCTCATGCTGTAATCCCAGCACTTTGGGAAGCTGAGGTGGGAGGATCACTTGAGATTAGGAATTCAAAACCAGCCTGGGCAACACAGCAAGATCCCATCTCTACAAAAAATACAAAACTTAGCCAGGCCTATTTGCACATGCCTGCAGTCCTAGCTTCTTGGGAAGTTGAGGCAAGAGGATCACTAGAGCCCATCTTGGGAAGTTGAGGCAAGAGGATCACTAGAGCCCAGGAGTTAAAGGTTATAGTGAGCGATGAATGCACCACTGCACTCCAGCCTAGATAACAGAGCTAGAGTCTGTCTCTAAAAAAAAAATACAGAGTACAAAATAAAGTAAAATATTTGAAGTATTTTAAAATAACAATAAAATACACTCAAAAATTAAAATAAGACAAAGATTAAACTGATGTGATATAACTATTTAATAGTAATTTTAGCCGGACTCAGTGGCTCAGCCTGTAATCCCACGCTTTGGGAGGCTAAGGTGAGTGGATTGCCTGAGCCCGCGGGTTCGAGACCTGCCTGGGTAACTTGGTCAGATCTCATCTCCACAATAAATTAAAAAAAAAACAAACTAGCTGGGCGTGGTAGTGTGCGCATGCAGTTCCAGCCACTTGGAAGGCTGAGCGGAAGGATCGCTGGAGCCTAGCAGGTCGAGGCTGCGGTGGCCGGTAGCGGCCACTGCACTCCAGTCTGGG
>NW_007250987.1:623427-626363 GCF_000164805.1 Carlito syrichta | reverse complement strand
CGGTCCCGGCCACCACAGCCTCAACCTGCTGGACTCCGGCGATCCTTCCACCTCAGCCTTCTGAGTAGCTGGAACTACAGGCGTGGCACTACCATGCCCGGCTGATTTTTTTATTTATTGTAAGATGAGGTCTCGCCAAGTTGCCCAGGCGGGCCTCAAACCTGCAGGCTCAGGCAATCCACTCACCTCAGCCTCCCAAGACGTGGGATTACAGGCTGTGCCACCGAGCCCGGCTTTATCTTTAAAATTTTTCTTTTTCTATTTATGTAGCTGGTCTATAAAAATACAGTGGAACTTTATAAAATGACCTTGATTCAAAAGTGCTGCCAACTTCACATGTTAATTCTATAGTTTGTAGATTCTTTCAGATTTTCTACAAACATGTCATCTAAGATGCTCTATATTATCACTAAACCTCATAATGCATCCTATATTAATGACAATTATACCACCCCACTTCTCTGCTCCCTTCTATGGTAAACCTATATAAAAGCATTGTCCATACCTTTACATCTACCTTCTACATATGTACAAAATCCAACCACTTACCCCTACCTGTGCTATATCCTTACTCTACTGAAAACAACTGAAGTCAGTGATCCTTTTAAAATATTACGGCAGATCATACACTCCTCTGCTGAAGACTCTCCAATGACTTCCCAACTTACTAAAAGCCCTTAAGATAGTCAAAAGGCTATTCTTATACTCTTCCCTCCTCATTCACTCCAGTCTAGCTACTTTGGTCTTCTTGCAATTTCTCAACATTCCAGGTATGTCCTCAGTTTTCCACTTGCTTTTTCGTCAGCTTGGAACACTCTTCCTTCATATATGCACATGGCTCACCTCTCGCTTCCTTAAGTCTTTGCTAAAACATCACTCTCAATAAGGCCCTCCTTTCCATTCTGTTGAGAACTGCAAACTCCTAGTCTCCTTCCTTGACTTATTTTTTTTCCCAACAATATCACTATCTGACATCCTGTCTACTGTACATATCTCATCTCCTCTCATTAGAACTGTCTAAATATGTCACTAGTTAAATTTAAATGCAAATTGACTAAAATTAAATTAAACTCCAGTTCCTCAGTCATACTTGTCAATTTCAACGGGACAGTACAGAGAATATATCCATTAGAAAATTATACTGAAGACCCTTGCACTAAAAGATAAACTCCATGAAGGCAGAGAGCTCTATGTTTGGTTCACTGCTTTATCTCCAGTGCCTTGAACAGTCTGCTACACAGCAGGTGCTCATTAATATTTATTAGAGGAAGGAAGTAAATAAACAAAACAGAGAAACGAGTTGACATACTAGTTGAGTTTTTAAAAGCCAAGTTAAAGTATCTCAAAATAATGGCTGCTAATGAAGAGAACACTTCCTAAATCATACTATGAAGCCAGTCATTAACCTGATACTAACACCAAACAAACACAGAAGAACTATAAATCAACTATCTCTTGTAAAGACAGACACAAAAATCCTCAACAGTTGAATTCAGCAGTAATAAAAAGGATTATATACCATGTCCAAGTGAGATTCATCCCAGGAATGCAAGGTAGATTTAAGATACAAAAATCAGTATATAACATATTAATGAGATAAAGGACAAAAATCACATGATCATCTCAACACATGTAGAAAAACATTTAGCAAAATCTAATACCCTTTCACAGAAACACATACACACACACACACACACACACACACACACACACACACACACACACACGACAAAATAGGAATGAAAATGAGTTTATTCAACCTGATGAGAGGCGTCTATTAAAACCCACAGCTAACATCATTTAATGGTAAAAGACTAAATGATTCCCCTAAGATCAAGAGCAACACAAGGATGTTTACTCTCACCATTTCTATTCAGTACTTTCTGGATGTCCCAGCCAGGGCAATTAGGCAAGGAAAAGGAATAAAAGGAATGCAGATAAAATGGAAGAAGCAAAACAATCCCTACATGCAGATGACATGATCTTATCCTAAGACATCCACAGAAAAATCTATCAAAACTAATAAAATGTTCAGCAAGGCTGCAGGATACAAGGTCAACATATAAAATCAACTGCATTTCTAACACTAACAATAAAGTGTGAAAATAAAATTAAGAAAACAATTCCACTTACAATAGCATCAAAAAGAATAAACTACTTAGGAATAAATTTAACAAAAAAGTACAGGATTAATTTACTGAAAACTACAAAATGTTCAAAGCAATTAAAGATCTAAGTAAACAGAAAAATATTCCATATTCATGGATAAGACTTAATATTTATGATAACAATAATCCCCCTAAAATCTACAGATTTAATAAAATCCCTATCAAACTTCTAGCTGTCTTTTTTGGAGTTATGAGCTAGCTGACTCTAAAATTCATATGCAAATAGAACCAAATAGTCAAAAATCTTGAAAAAGAAGAACAAAATTGGAAGACTCACACTGACCAATTTCAACACTCATTACAAAGGTAGAGGAATCAAGACACTGTAGAACTGACATAAGAATAAACATATAGACCAATGGAATTAAAAGTTCTAGAAACAAACCCTTAAATTTATAGTTGACTGATATGCAATAAGGGTGCCAAGACAATTCAAAGGGGAAAGGACAGTCTTTTCAACAAATGATGCTAAGACAACTGAATATTCAAATTCAAAAGAATTAAGTTGAACCTCTTTCTACCTCCATATAGAAAAATTAAAGAAAAATGGAACTAAATGTAAGAGCTAAAATTAAGTGACTCTTAGAAGAGTAAATCTTCCTGATCTTGATTACATAAAATGGATTTCTTACATAAAAAAGCAAAAGCACAGGCAATAACAACAAAAATGCATAGATATGACTTCATCAAAACTAAAAATCTGAGCCGGGCTCAGTGGCTCAGCCTGTAATCCCGTGCCTTTGGGAGGCTGAGGTGAGTGGACTGCCT
>NW_007250987.1:619736-623287 GCF_000164805.1 Carlito syrichta | reverse complement strand
CCACTGCACTCCAGTCTGGGTGACAGAGTGAGACCCCAACTCAAAAAAAAAAAAACAAACTAAAAATCTGTGTTGCAATCAATACCATCAAGAAAGTGAGAAAATAACTATAGAAGAAAATATTTGTAAATCACATATCTGATAAGGGATGTGTATCTAATACATACATAACTCAATACAAAGAACATAACACAATTTTAAAATGGACAAATAATCTGAATAAGTTCAAAGAAGATACACAAATGGCTACTACGAACATAAAAGATACTAAGGGCCGGGCACAGTAGCTCAAGCCTATAATACCAGCATTTTGGGAGGCAGAGGCAAGAGGACTGCCTGAGTCCAGGGGTTCTAGACTAGACCGGGCAACTTGGTGAGACTTCGTCTTTACAATATATCAAAAAATTAGCCAGGTGTGGTAGCGTCTACAGTTCCGACTACTTGGAAGGCTAAGGCAGAAGGATCGCCTGAGCCCAGCAGGTTGACACTGGGTGGCTGGCTGTAAGTATGCCACTGCACTCCAGCCTGGGCAACAGAGCGAGACCCTGAATTTAAAAAAAAAAGGTGCTTAACATCACTAGTCCTCAGGAAAATCAAAATCACCATGAGATAGCACTTTATACCTACTTAGGGCAGGTATCATTTAAAAAGACAGAAAATAACAAGTGTTGGTAAGAATGTAGAGAAATAAGAATTCTCATAATTTATTTGGTAGTGATAATGGAAATTGGTACAGTGTCACTTTGGAAAACAGTTTGACAGTTCCTCAAAACATAAGCACAGATTACTATAGAACCCAATAATTTCACTCCTAGGTATATACTTTCAAGAAACAAAAACATAATGTCCACACAAAAATTTGCACAAAATGTTCAAATGTTCATAATAACCAAAAAGTGGAAACAAAACATTGATTAATGAATAAACAAAATGTGGTATATCCATTCAATGGAGTTTTATTAAATGAAGTTTGGATCTCTTTCCTCCCTTTTTACTCAGTAATAAAAAGAAACTAAATACTATTACATCATACAATATGGATGGACTTTGAAAACATTCTGTGGTTGGGCTTGGTGGCTCAGCCTGTAATCCCAGCACTTTGAGAGGCCGAGGCGAGTGGATTGCCTGAGCCTGCGGGTTTGAGACCAGCCCGGGCAACTTGGAGAGACCTCTTCTCTACAATAAGTCAAAAATTAGCCGGGCATGGTAGTGCACACCTGTAGTTCCGGGTCCTTGGAAGGCTGAGGCAGAAGGATCACCAGAGCCCAGCAGGTCAAGGCTGCCGTGGCTGTGAGCGTACCACTGCACTCCAGCCTGGGTGACAGAGTGAGACTCTAACTAAAAAAAAAAAAAAAAAGAAACAAAAACTAAAAGAAAAGAAAACATTCTGTTTCATAATAAAAAACAGTCACAAAAGGTCATAAGATTATATTTATATGAAATGTCCAGAATAGGCGATTAGTAGTTGCCTGGGGCTGAGAAGATGAAGGTAAGAAGGGAGGAGCCGGGCTCGGTGGCTCAGCCTGTAATCCCGGGCCTTTGGGAGGCTGAGGTGAGTGGATTGCCTGAGCCCGCGGGTTCGAGACCCGCCTGGGCAGCGAGACCTCATATCTACAATAAATCAAAAAATCAGCCGGGCGTGGTAGCGCGCGCCTGTAATTCCGGCTACTCGGAAGGCTGAGGCGGAAGGATCGCAGGAGCCCAGCAGGTCGAGGCTGCGGTGGCCGGGAGCGGCCACTGCACTCCAGTCTGGGCGACAGAGTGAGACTCCAACTCAAAAAAAAAAAAAAAAAAAAAAAGAAGGGAGGAAAGGAGGACTGCTAATGGGTACACAGTTACTTTCTAGGGTAATGTAAATGTTCTAAAATCAAATTTTGGTGATGGTTGTTGAGCAATCTGTGAATACACTAAAATAACATTAAACTGTATACTTTAGCCGGGCTCGGTGGCTCAGCCTGTAATCCCGCGCCTTTGGGAGGCTGAGGTGAGTGGATTGCCTGAGCCCGCGGGTTCGAGACCCGCCTGGGCAGCGAGACCTCATCTCTACAATAAATCAAAAAATCGCTGGGCGTGGTAGCGTGCGCCTGTAATTCCGGCTACTTGGAAGGCTGAGGCGGAAGGATCGCCGGAGCCCAGCAGGCGAGGCTGCAGTGGCCGGGAGCAGCCACTTCACTCCAGTCTGGGTGACAGAGTGAGAACCCAACTCAAAAAAAAAAAAAAAAAAAAAAAAAAAAAAAATTGTATACTTTAAATGAAAAAACATACAGTATGTGAATTATACCTCAAAAATGCTGCTAAAATAATAAAAACAAACAATAACTTCAGTATATCAAAATGAGCTTTTTAAACAGAGCTTGTATCTTTATAACTTTGTATTTTAGAAAAAAATTGAAAGTGTACTTTCCTGAGAGGAATATCAAAAACTGTTAACAAACCAGGCACAGTGGCTCATGCCTGTAATCCCTGCACTTTGGGAAGCGGAGGCAAGAGGACTGCCTGAGTCCAGGGGTTTGAGACTAGCCTGGGCAACATAGTGAGACCTCGTCTCTATAATAAACCAAAAAAATCAGCCAGGCATGGTGGAACATGCCTATAGTTCTAGCTACTTGGAAGGCTAAGGCAGAAGGATCACCTGAGCCCAGCAAGTCAAGGCTGTGGTAGCCATGATTATGTGACCGTACTCCAGCCTGGGCAACAGTGAGACACCAACTCAAAAAAATAAAAAAAAAAAAATTGTTAAGAGATGCTGTGTCATAGGATGATGACTTTTTTCCTCCCTCAACTGTCATTATTGGTTAAATCTGTACATTTTCATCATTAATTTATAAGTGTAAAAACTGTAAAAGGTTAAATACATACCCAGTAAGGTTGGGACAGCATTTCATCTCCAGGAGACCTGTCTGATCTAATGCACATGCATAGATGTCAATAACATGGCCAGTTGTAGCAGCTCGATTAGCCAAAGCTTCAAAATGCTACAAAAGAGTTTTAAAAATTAAATCAAAATTTATATATAAAATTATCTATAAATCTTTTTTCCATTTGTAGATAAAAATGATCTAAGAAAGACTAAAAAAAGAAAAAAAAATCAAAATTTTTCTTTTCTGAGTTGGAGGTCTCACTGTCACCCAGACTGGAGTGCTGTTGCATGATCCAAACTCACTGCAACCTCGAACTCCTGGGCTCAAGCAATCCTCTCTCCTCAGCCTCTTGAGTAGCTGGGACCACAGGTGTGTACCAACACACCCAGTATTTTTTGTAGAGATAAGGTCTCACTATGTTACCCAGTATGGTCTCGAACTCCTAGGCTCAAGCAATCCTCCCACATCAGCCTCCCAAAGTGCTAGGATTACAGGTGTGAGCCACCACACCCAGCCCAATTGTAATTTAAATATGATTTGTTCTTATTTAATTTTCGTAAAATGTTCATAAAATGATACAATAATTTCTGTAAGTATAACAGTTTCGCATTTTTTTTTCTTTAAAAGTCACTCTTTCAGCCGGGCTCGGTGGCTCAGCCTGTAATCCCGCGCCTTTGGGAGGCTGAGGTG
>NW_007250987.1:614198-619649 GCF_000164805.1 Carlito syrichta | reverse complement strand
GGAGTGGCCACTGCACTCCAGTCTGGGTGACCGAGTGAGACTCCAACTCAAAAAAAAAAGTCACTCTTTCTAGATAAATCCCCAAATGAAGATGATCTTAAGAAATATCAAACATCCTGTTCTTCATATATAAACATGGTAGAAGAACAACAGAAAACTCCTTTTCCTGACTAAATTCACACCCAAGTAATAAAAAACATTCAAAAATAGAGAGACAATACAAAAAGAAGTATGATAAGCAATTCTAAAACCTTTCTTGACACTCTAAACAAAAAAATTCCTAAGCTCAGAAAGGAAATTAGTTGACAGGAAAAAATAAAGCAACCACTAACAGTGATGAAAACTATTACTTCAAAAAAATATAATTACTACCAAAAAAGTAAGATTACAGCACAACTAAACTATAACTGGAAACTCCAGAAAATTAAAGAATTAACAGATGCTGAGAAACAGAACTAATGTAAGAGAGTACAAAATCAACATTAGTGAAATGTACTTATAGAAACTCCCCAAAATGTGAAGCTTGACGAACATAAAACAACTTATAAGAAAACAATAGACTATTCAAGCTATGAAAAATATATCTAGAGGAAACATCAAGGACTGCCTACTGGAGACGAAAGATTGGAAAACATAAGAAACTTTTCCTAAAGGGAAAGACATTCTTTAACATGAATACTGAAAAAGGCACAGAGGGT
Source organism: Carlito syrichta (assembly GCF_000164805.1). NCBI lineage: Eukaryota > Metazoa > Chordata > Mammalia > Primates > Tarsiidae > Carlito > Carlito syrichta. The sequence goes on along the minus strand of NW_007250987.1, from coordinate 618,951 downwards.
TTTTCTCATGAATAACCTTTAAGGAGACACCTACTGGTACCTACTATGAAGTTTTAAAATATTTCAAACCAGAAAATTTATAACAAGTTATCAAAAAAAAAGATTATTTCTCCAATTCTGGATAGCATAGTATCAAACTTCATCATATCAAGTTTCTATTAAACATTTTGTATTCTTCTTCTACCAGCAAATAAATTTTCTAATTTTGACTTCAAAGCCAAAATTACCTTAGTTCCTTTTTTGACATATTTGGCATTGTCTTTCTCAATGTCATGCCATGATCTTATAGGTGTCTTCAATTCGTCTCCAACCACCATTCCAGGCCCCTGAGTAGCAGGACCGCCAATGAACATCATAATACGAGCACCAGTGTTGGGAAAAGTACACTATTTAAAAAAAAGGAACTCATCAGAAGAGTTTAAAGAAAAATAAATGGATATAAATTTCTGATAGTAAGTTTTGACATTCTTTCTAGATAAAAGGAAAGCATATATTTTTCAATGAAATAAGATAGTCAAATGTTTACAATGAAATTTAAAGATAAAGTGTTTGTTTGAATAGCTTTTCTTTTTAAAATTCTACTGTGAATAGTAGTGCATTCCTAATTTTATTGATTGATTGGTTGGTTGACTGAGTTGGAGTCTCACTCTGTCACCCAGGCTGGAGTGCAGTGGCACAATCATGGTTTATCTGCAAACTCCACTTCCTGGGCTCCGGAGATCCTTCCATCTCAGCCTCCCTAGTGGCAGGAATTATAAGTGCACCCACCACGCCCCACTAACATTTTGTAGAGACGAGGTCTCACCATGTCGCTTAGGCTGGTTTCAAACTCCCGGGCTCAAGCAATCCTCTCACCTGGGCTTCCCAAAGTTCTAGAATTACAGGCATAAGGTACCATGCCTGACCTCTAATTTGAAAATAATCTATAAATCCCAGCTACTCAAGAGGCTGAGGTGATGCTTGAGCCCAGGAGTTCAAGGTTGCAGTGAACCATGATCACACCACTGTGCTCACGCCTGGGTGACAAAGATCTCATTTCTTAAAAAATAAAATAGTCTATAAACCTAACCCCTACTAACCAGGACATTTCTCCTGTCTAACTAGTATTAAACTGGGAAGAGGAGAGTGAAGAGGATAGGAGGGCATCTTCTTATGTTTTAGATTTTACTTTATTTTACTACAGGAATGTGGGGTACAAGTGAGGATTAACTACATAAGTAGACTATATGCAGGTGAAATTTGGGATTCTAAGTAGCCCTCACTCCGTCTGGTAATGACCCAAGAACACTTTGTGTTGTCACATGCTCTCTACCCTCTTCCCTCCCTCCCCTAGCAGTGTCCAGCGACTGCTGAGCCCTCCCTTGTGCTAATGTGACTGATGTTCAAGTTCCACTTATGAGTGAGAACATGCAGTATTCAGTTATCCATTTTTTGTGATAGTTCACTTAATATGAAGGTCTCCACCTCCATTCAATTTGCTGCAAAGTTCATAATTTTGTTTTACTTTATGGCTATGTATGTAATATTCCATCATGTATATGTACCACATTTTCTTTACCCAGTCCACTTTTGATGGGCAGTACTATTAGTTCCATGTTTTTGCTATTACAAATAGTACGGCAATAAACATGCATATTCTGGTGTCTTTTTGGTAGAACAATTTATGTTCCTCCAGGTATATGCCTAGAAGCAGCATTGCTAGATCGTATGAAAGGTCAATTTTTAGTTCTTTGAGAAATCATCATGCTATTTTCCAGAGGATGACGTAGCTTGCACTCCCACCAACAGTGTAGAAGTACTACCTTTTCTCCACACCCGTGCCACCATTTGTTGTTTTCTGACTTATTAATGATAGCCATTCTCACCAGTTAGGTGGTTTCTCATTGTACTTTTAATTTGCATTTCTCCGATTAGTGAGACTGAACATTTTTTCATATGTCTGTTGGCTGCTTGTATGCCATCTTTTAAGAAGTATGTTCATGTCTTTTGCCCACTGTTTAACGCGGGTTGATTTTTTTTTTTTTTTCTTTCACTTCAAGTTCCTTATAGGTCCTGGGTGTTAGGCCTTTGTCAGATGCACAATTTGCAAATTTTTTTTCCCATTCTGTGGTTTGTCTCTTCTCTCTCTGGATGTTTTATTTTGCTGTGCAAAAGCTTTTAATGAGGTCCCACTTGCCTATCTTAGCTTTTATGGCATTCGTTTTCGGGGAGTTGGTCAAGAATTCATTGCCTACTCCAATGTGCATAAGGATGTTTCCTACATTTTCTTCTAGGATTCTTATAGTTTGAGGTTTTATGTTTAGGTCTTTGATCCAGTTAGAGTTGATTTGTGTATATGGTGATAGGTAGAGATCTAGTCTTATTCTTCTGCATGTGGTCATTCAGTTTTCCCAGTACCACTTGCTAAATATGATCTCCTTTCCCCAGTGATTGTTACTGGTGGCTTTGTAGAAGATGAGTTGGTTGAGAGACCATGTTTTTACTTTCTGAAATCTCCACTGGTCCATGTGCCCATTCTAGTACCAATACCAGGCTGTTTTGGTTACTGTAGCCTTGTGATACAGTTTAAAGTCTGAACATGTGATACCTCCCACTTTGTTCCTTTTGCTGAGGACTGTTTTGGTTATTCGTTTTCTGTTCAGATTTTTTTTTTTTTAAGAGACAAGGTCTTACTATGTTGCCCAGGCTGAACTTGAATCCCCAAGTACAAATGATCCACCCATCTTAGCCTCAAGGTAGCTAGGACTATAGGCACACATCACTGCACACTTGGCTCTTCTTTTGTTTTTGTTGTTTTACTTTTGTTTTCTATGTTTGATGATAATTTTTTAAATCATATGATTAACAAATCTGAAGAAAAGGAAAACTGCCTTTTACATTTCATTTGTATACACCATTGCATATTGTTTGAATGTTTTCACAAAGTACACATTACTTCTATAACTTTCCTAACTACTTAATAAACAAAAATGCTCTCTTCATTCTGGATATTGGAGGTACTGGCAGTCATGTGAAGCTGAAACAGTGAAGAAGTACAAGAACAAATAAAAGTATATACATATACCCTTTCTTAAAACTAAGACACAAAGAACTTTGAAACTTCAAATTACCTATAGTTAAAATAAATAAATAAACATTAAATCCTAGTGAACTATACCCCCCATGCTGTCAATGCAAGCCTTCACATAGAGCAAGGGAAGTTTAGGGGAAGGTACATGGAAGAGAGAAAAGGGAAGCTAGCAGTAGGCCTAGAACAATGGAAGAGTCAAATTGAAACTTAGGAAGGGGCACTGCAGAAAGGCAAGAATAAAATCATGAGAATAAAAATGAAATAAAGAAGCAAAAAAATGGATAAAATGGAAAGAAGCAAAAAAGATTCAATTTATGTATAACTGGAGTTCATAAAGAAAAAACTAACATTTAAAACTATAATCTACGATAGAAAAGTGAGACCTCTTCAAGCTACCAAGCTTCTGCAAAGCAAATGAAGCCATCAAGAGAGCAGGGAGACAGCCCATCGAATGGGAAAAAAACATTTGCCAACTGTATATCTGACAAAGGTCTAACACCTAGGACCTACAAGGAACTCAAACACGTCGAAAGGAAAAATCAAACAGCTCCATTAAAAAGTGAGCAAAAGACATGAATAGATACTTCTCAAAAGAAGGTATATGGGCAGCCAACAGACACATGAAAAAGTGCTCAGCCTCACTCATTATCACAGAAATGCAAATCAAAACCACATGGAAGCCTGGCTCGGTGGCTCAGCCTGTAATCCCGCGCCTTTGGGAGGCTGAGGTGAGTGAATTGCCTGAGTCCACGGGTTCGAGACCCGCCTAGGCAGCAAGACCTCATCTCTACAATAAATCAAAAAATCAGCCGGGCGTGGTAGCGCATGCGTGTAATTCCAGTTACTGGGAAGGCTGAGGGGGAAGGATCGCCGGAGCCCAGCCCAGCAGGTCGAGGCTGCGGTGGCCGGGAGCGGCCACTGCACTCCAGTCTGGGTGACAGAGTGAGACTCCAACTCAAAAAAAAAAAAAAAAGAAAAACATGAGGAGAAAAAAATGCATATTATCTCTGTGGTATATATGTAATCCCAGTCATTTGAGGGCAAAGGACCCTTTGGGAAAGGGTAAAATCAGTTATGAGAGGATGGTGAAGACCAGGTCATAAAGGGAACTTGCAGAAAGGATTCTTGCTTTTTTCTCAAGGAAAGGGGATTTCAAGGTAGCTACTTTGAAAAATTTCAGTTTATGTTTAAACCTATCACTCTGGTTGGATTTTTGTGTATTGATTCAAGGAAAAAATACTAGCAGAAAGAAGCCAGTAAGGTCCCTATTGCAGTAATACCAGCAGGTAATGAGCTGCCCTAGGACGGAATCAGTAAGAATGTAGAGGAAGGGTGAATTGAATCTTATTTGGAAAGTTGAGTTGCTTGCAGTTGGGAATTGATAGATACAGGGAGTGAGGAAGACAAAACTAGGTGTACTGGACGGGGGGTGTGGATGAAGCTCACTTGAATATATTAAAATGCATGTGGAATATTCCAAGTATAGATATTTTAGAGTCCTAATTGGACTCAATGTCCCCAGGCTAAATTTCCTTATTCACAATATAACTATCCCTCAATATTACAACAATCAATTTTAGGGGTCCTCAGCAAAGTCTCAGAATATTTACTATTTTTCAAAAAAACTCCAAATGCATGTTGTCTTGCCTGCATACAAATTCTACATTTATTAAACCTATGCTG
>NW_007250987.1:611747-614178 GCF_000164805.1 Carlito syrichta | reverse complement strand
CATCATTTATAAAACAAACAACAACAGATGCTGGCAAGGATGCGGAGAAAAAGGAACACTTCTACACTGCTGGTGGGAATGCAAACTAGTGCAATCTCTTTGGAAGACAGCACGGAGATTTTTGAAAGAACTAGAAATTGACCTTCCACATGATCCAGCAATTTCCCTATTGGGAATATACCTGGAGGAATTCGAATCATTCTACAAAAAAGATACCTGCACACATATGTTTGTTGCAGCTCTATTCACAATAGCAAAAACATGGAACCAACTATGTTGCCCATCAAAGTTGGACTGGATAAAAAAAAAAATGTGGTACATATACATAATGGAATATTATGCTTCCATAAAGGACAAACATATGGACTTCGCAGCAACTTGGATAGATTTAGAGTCGATCATACTCAGTGATCTATCACAGAAACAAAGAACAGAGTACCATATGTTCTCACTCATAAGTGGAACTTGAACAATTATAATACTATAATAAAGGGGATTGGCAGTAGTGGGAAACTGTCATGGGAGGGAGGCTGGGATCGCCAGTTGAGGGAAACTGCTAGGGGAGGGAGGGGCATACCTCATCAACGAGGGTACCTGTATAATCAACGTTTGTACCTAACCCTAAATTGTACCCCACATTTTTATAACGAAAAAATAAAAATAAAAATAAAACTATTATCTAAGAAAACTTTATAGGAATAAAAGACCTGAAAAATACATATAAAGAGGGCCTACCAAGTACTGGAAAAAATTAACTTACAACAAACACCCTCCTAATACTTTTAAATTATAGAGATAAAGAAAAATGCCTCAAATCCATCAAGCAAAATGATCAAATAATTTACAGAGACAAGAGAATTAGACTGGCATCCTCGGTCTTCTCAAAAACATCAAAGTAGGAAAGCAAGAGGGCAGCATTTTTTATAAACTCCAGGAAAGAAAGTGATAACCAAGACTTACTATATCCAACCAACCTGTCTTTTCAAGCTATCAGCACCAAAGAAAAAAAGGTATAATTATTCAGCAGCTCAGGAAAGTCTATACTCAAGTCTTCTTAAGAAATCTAGATTAATTTCATCCAACCAAGAGGTTGAGTGGGAATTAATGACACTTCTCTGAGTATACCTTTTTGTACAACTAATTTAGAATCCTATTAATATTTCACGACATACACACATGTGCAAAACAAGGATGAGATTTTTTTCAAAAGAAACAGAACTTAGAGCAAAGAATAACAGTCACACTAAGAGCAGGGAGGGATAACTAGCCCAGTTATCTTCTGAATACAGTATATTTTGTACTATATATCCTCAGAACATTTAACAAATATTGAATTCTAACTCCTAGGCTTCTTTTTCACAGAGGTGTAAACTAGAAATTCTAAAACTATTCTATCTATATTTTACAACTGAGCAAATAAATTTTGTTGATGAGAGCAAGTTTCTCATAGTCAGAGAAGAGAGTTACAATTATGGAAAGAGAGAAGTTTCAAAAATCCTCACCATCTAATACTTATTCATTACAAGGGGGTAAAAAAAGAGTAATTTTAAAGTGGAGAATCCTGGCAAATACAACCTTAATGAGTGCTCAAAGTAAGTATCATACGTCATGGGACAAATGAAAATCATGTGCTACCTGACAGGGAGCAACAAGAAAAACATAGCATTACTTCTGTGATACTTCTTCTAAAGAGGCAAGACCTGAACCAAATCACCAAGATACGTCAAGACAAAGCTAAGTTGAGGAACATCCTACCAGATAACGGGCCTGAATTTTCCAATATCATGAAAGTCAAGGAAAAACCGAAGAACTGTTCTGGATTGAAGGAGACTAAACAAACATAACCATTAAATGTGTGACTGAACTAAATCAATCCTTTCAGTAAATTATTGAGACAACTGGCAAAACTTGAATAGGGTCTGAAAATTAGCAGGTAGTAATTTATTACTGTTGATATTTTGATTGGAATAGTTATACTGTGGTTATACAGGAGAATATCCTGGTTTATAGGAAATACAACTAAAGTTTCAAGAGGTTGAGAATATCATTTACAACTTATCTTAAAAAGTTCAGGGAAAGAAGATTATTTGTAGAGTTATTGCATATTTTCTATAAATTTCATAGTGTTTCAATTTTTAAAAAATGTTTTAAAACTCTTTTCTAATTATAAAGCTAAGATATGTGTCACATAAAATTTTCAAATTCTACTTAAGAGTAAAACTTCCCTTATCTCATGACATTTAGGTGAACATCATTCCAGAGTCTTGTCTATACATAAAAGGATACACTGGAGAAAATACTTTATATAGATGAAATCATAATAATCTGGTTTTTTTTTAACTCAACATTATCTTGTACATACCAATCCTGTGGCATTGTAAAAAATATATTTGGTCTTCCGCCTCATCCTGGCATACAGCACCTAAAGCCT
>NW_007250987.1:601297-611675 GCF_000164805.1 Carlito syrichta | reverse complement strand
GCTGAGGCGGAAGGATCACCGAAGCCCAGCAGGTCAAGGCTGCGGTGGCCGGTAGCGGCCACTGCACTCCAGTCTGGGCAAGAGAGAGACTCCAACTCCAAAAAAAAAAAAGAGTATCTTTTGTATGCTAATGAAATACTAATGGCTGGGGGGCCCTAGAGAGCTTCAGGATGGGAAGTCACTGAAAAGACTAGGGCCTGATTAGAGGGTTGGGACTTTCAGCCCCACCCCACAACCTCTGGTGATGGGGAAGGGGCTGAAGGTTAAGTAATCAAGAATGGCCAATGAAGTTATCAATCATGCCTATGTAATGAAGCCTCCATAAAAATTCCAAACCACAGAACATGTAGAAGTTCCTGGAGGGTGGCCTGCCAGAAAGGGCACAGAAGCTCCTCTCCCCTCCTCCCAGAGCTCACTCTATGCGTCTCTTCCATCTGGCTGTTCATCTGCATTCTTTGTAATATAACTTTTTATTAATAATAAACCAGTATACCACATAAAGTATTTCCTTGAGTTCTGTGAGTTGCTCTAGCAAATTAATCAAACTAGAAGAGGGTGTCATGGGAACCCCTGACTTACAGCCAGTCAATCAGAAGTATAGGTGACAACCTACTGCTGTGACTGAAGTGGACAGCAGTCTTGAGGGACTGAACCCTCAATCTGTAAGATCTGATATAGCATGTTATCTCCAGGTAGACAATGTAAGAGTTGAATTATAGACACCTAGCTGGTATATGATGCAGATGTGCTTGGTTGGTGTGTGAGAAAAACCCCTACACATCTGTGGTCACAGAAGTATTCCGTGTAGATTGTTGAGGGAGGGAATGGGGGAGAAAGCACTTTGTTTTTTTCCTATATCCTTACAACTACACACATACACACACATATTCACATTCCAAAACAAAGCCACCATCACTACCTCCAACAGCCCTACAGCTATGGAAAGTGCCACTCCAGAGGAACGCAAAGGTCTCTTTCCCTGTGGTACAGGCCAAGGGTCTCGCTGAAGTTCTCCCAGAAGATCTGTGAGATTCATGTCTATTTTCTGTACTGGCTGTAAGAATCTGGAAAACAAAATTAAATAAAAGTTATTTATAAATGTGGGTGACAGTTTAAGTAACAAGCTGTTTACTTTCCTAAAAATAGGAATACTTCGAATACATAGTAGACCAGTGGTTCTCAGACTTTTCACCTGCATCAGAATCAGTTGAAGGGCTTGTTTTAACACAGATTGCTGGGTCCCAATCCTAATGTTTGTTTCAGTAGGTCTGAAATAGGGCCTAAGAATTTGGTGATACTACTGTTATTGATCCAGAAATCATACTTTGGTATTAACTGCCATAAACAAAATATACAAACCAAGTATTACTCCAGGACTTCATCTCTCATTTACTAATCTAGTAAGTTTTAAGGTTACTAAAATAATTGTGAGAAGATACCTCAACTCAATTTTAGTAATTCTACCTTTGATTAGAAAGTTTAAGAGAAAAAGCTACCTCTAAAGTTAAGACAAAATAAAAAGATTTTCATGTCCTATTTTTGCTTGACTGCCTTCCAACCACAAAAATTAAGTTTTTCTTAATTTAAAAATAGAAAATATGGAATACTCAAAACTAAAGTAACTCCTTATATTGTTATAATGAATAAGTATTTCAGTGACATGATTTTACCTCATCTCTTTAGAAACTAAACTAATGTGATTTATTTACAGTACTAAAAATATTTAATAATACAGTATCAACGAATGCCTATGTTCAAGTTAAGGGGAAGGGCTGCTTAAAACTGCTGCATAAATTGTCAAATTCTCTTCATCATATTCAATTATTACCTATTGGAAGGAGGTGGCTGCTGTACCTGAGGACCACGTGTTGCCTGAGTAACAGGTACTTTAGAGAGTCCCAACATTTCCTGTAAAAAAAATTATTAGAACAATATCCATTTAGTTACTTCTACAAAGATTTATCAACCATTTACCATACATAAGATACTGTGCTAAACGTTAGGAACACAAAAATAAAGAATTCAAGGTCTTCCTCAGAAACCAAACAGTCCAGCTAGGGAGACTGCCAGGAAAACATTAAGAATACATCATGAGCTGGGCTTGGTGGCTCAGCCTGTAATCCCGTGCCTTGGGAGGCTGAGGTGAGTAGATTGCCTGAACCCACGGGTTCGAGACCCTCCTGGGCAACTTGGCGAGACCTCATCTCTACAATAAATCAAAAAATCAGCCAGGCGTGGTAGCGTCCGCCTGTAGTTCCAGCTACTTGGAAGGCTGAGGCGGAAGGATCATGAGAGCCCAGCAGGTCGAGGCTGCGGTGGTCGGAAGCGGCCACTGCACTCCAGTCTGGGCAACAGAGTGAGACTCCAACTCAAAAAAAAAAAAAAAAAAAAAAAAAGAATACATCATGAGAGCGGACAGTTCTAGGTGTTATGCATGTAAAGAGGAAAGATATCAGCTCAGAAATACTTTATTTCTAATTAATAGTCAAAATAAGTTATTGTGTAACTTAAATGTCCATACTTTATTTATACTCATTCATCCCTTTCATCAAACCATATCTTAACCACCTACTATGTGTGAGGAATATATAATGCTGAAAAAATAATAGCCCCTGCTCTCGTAGAAATTAAAATCTGGAAACAGAAAGGAATTAACTAAATCATCAGATAAGTAAATGTAAAACTGCAATTATAATAATGTTATAGGCCAGGTGTGGTGGTTCACGCCTGTACCAACATTTTGGGAGACAAGAGGACTACATGAGCCCAGGAGTTCCAAGACCAATCTGGGTAACATAGCGAGACCTGGTCTCCACAAAAAAATCAAAAAAATTAGCAGGGCATGGTGGCACGCCTATAGTCCCAGCTAATTAGGAGGCTGAGAATTGTCTCAACCCAGGAGTTCAAGGCTGCAGTGAGTCATAACTGTACCACTGCACTCCAGTCTGGGTGACAGTGAGATCCAGACTCAAAAAAAAAAATAGTAATAATAAGAGTTATAAAGAAGAAGTGCATGGAATTCTACAAATTATATACCGTGTATGTGTATATGTTTTAATTTTCTAACTTAATGCCTAACCAAACTGTCAGCTTTGTTTTGAATTTCAGATATATGCAAATTCCTCTCTAGACAATGAAAATAATGTTATCTTACAGAAGTTTTCTTGAATCGAGAAATGCTTAGTCATGGAGTAATAAAGTAAAAGTACATAACAGAAAAGTAGAAAGTGTAAAGATCTGCAAAGATAAAATTATTCAATTAATCCTGCAGTATATCCTATACTGCTGACAAAAACAGAAACTTTTTACTAAGGTCTTACAGTGTGCCAGATTGTGTGTTAAACTTTTTTTTTTCTCTTGGAGACAGTGTCTGGCTCTGTTACCTAGGTTGCAGTGCAGAAGCATGATGACATTTCAACATAACCTCAAACTCCTAGGCTCAAACAGTCCACCTGTCTCAGCCTCTGAGTAGCTAGGACTACAGGTGTGTGCCATCACACCCAGTTAATTTTTGTATTTTTTGTAGACATGAGCTTGCTATGTTGCCCAGTGTGGTCTCGAACTCCTGGTCTCAAGTGATCCTCTTGCCTTGGCCTCCCAAAGTGCTGAGATTACAAGCATGAGCCGCTGTGCCTGGCCCTAAACTCCTTATATATACCATTTTCTCACAAAACAATAATAGATTTATTAATTTCTACTTTACAAATGAAAATTGACAATCAGACTAAGTGATTTGCCTAAGATTACACAACCAGTAAGTAACAAATCAAGTTTCAATCCAAGTTTTCCTAGAATCGTTCACACTACACTGAGAATTCTTACTTACATTACTATTTCATTTAGTATGAATAATAACCTGGCAAATTGGGTTAGTCCCTTTCCAGGAAACATGAAAAAATTAGCAGAGATCAATCCCATATCATACAACCAGAAAAGTTTAAGATATGAATCTAGCAGCATTTGGGGAACAAAGACTAGACTCTTTTCAACCTGATGGATAGAGAAAGAAGATAAAAACAGTTTTGGGGGGGGGGTTTGAGTTGGAATCTCACTCTGTCTCCTAGGCTGGAGGGCAGCGACATGCTCCCAGCCACCACAGCCTTGACCTGCTGGGCTCAGGTGATCCTTGTGCCTCAGCTTTCCAAGTAGGTGGAACTAAAGATACACGTCACCATACCTGGCTAATTTTTAAATTTTTATTGTAGAGATGAGGTCTTGTCAAGTTGCCCAGGTTGGTCTCGAACCCATGGGCTCAGACAATCCTCTCACCTTAGTCTCCCAAAATGCTAGGATTATAGGCATGAGCCACCGCGCCCTGCAATAAAAACGTTTTAATGGAGAAAAAAAATTTTAGTCTGCAGATATTCACTTGCCTATTGCAAAAATTTTTTAAAAGATGTTTTAAGTGCTACATATTATATAATTTAAGTAAAATGTAATTTACTATTAGAACATTAAACCATTCTAAATAAATTCATTATTTACTTTTGACATTAATAATAGCATATGCTTAAAAAATACAATCCATTTAATCCTCTTGACTATGCTGAAAGGGAAATACTATTACTATCTCCATTTTACAGATGAAAAAACTAAGACACAGAGAGATTAAAACTGGTTCAGGAGGCCAGGCATGGTGGCTCACGCCTATAATCCCAGCACTTTAGGAGGCCAAGGTGAGAGGATTGCCTGAGCTCAAGGGTTTGAGAGCAGCCTGGGCAACTTGGTGAGACCTCATCTCTACAGTAAATTAAAAAATTAGCTGGGTGTGGTGGTGTGCGCCTGTAGTTCCAGCTACAAGGAAGGCTGTGGTAGAAGGATTGCCTGAGCCCAACAGGCTGAGGCTGCAAAGGCCATGAGCATGTTACTGCACTCCAGCCTGGGCAACAGAGTAAAACTCTGACTCAAAAAATAAAAAAAATTAAAAAATAAACTGGTTCACTTTCTTTCCTGTGTCATGCAAACAGAGGATTCTCCTCTCTAAGGTACTCTGCTTCCATGCTCCTGAAGGAACCCCTACCATGTGCTCTGAAACCTCACTCTCATCTCACTCTTGCTTTCACTCAACTTCTTTAATCACTTTCCCCTCTGCGAATAACACATTCAAGTGTCCCTCCTCCTAAAGTAACCATATCTCTCTAACTCAGTTTTCTCTCAAACTCCCACACTATCTCTTTTCTTACCTACAACAAATCTCTTTAAAAAAAAAAAAAACTTCAATTTTCTCCACCTCCTCAAATCATATTCACTACTCCTTCACCAATTCATTCACTATTCATTATCCTCCTCATCCAAACCTGCAAATTCCTCCACTGTGTTCTTAGTTAACTGCGGTACCACTACTAACAAGCTTCTAGTGTGCCAAGCTTCAAAGTAGAGTCACCATCAAAAATCTCTTCCTGGCCAGGCTCGGTGTCTCAGCCTGTTAACCCGCGCCTTTGGGAGGCTGAGGTGAGTGGATTGCCTGAGCCCGCGGGTTCGAGACCCGCCTGGGCAGCGAGACCTCATCTCTACAATAAATTTAAAAATCAGTCAGGCGTGGTAGCACATGCCTGTAATTTCGGCTACTCGCAAGGCTGAGGCGGAAGGATCGCCGGAGCCCAGCAGGTCGAGGCAGCGGTGGCCGGGAGCAGCCACTGTACTCCAGTCTGGGCGACAGAGTGAGACTCCAACCCCCCCCCAAAAAAATCTCTTCCTTTCTTTTTCATGTTAATTGTCCTGACTGCCTCCAATATCTGATTTTATGTCTGTCAGCTTTATGCCAGGCTTATCTATCATCTTCTAGGATAACTGTTCTCTACTAGGGTTTGTACCAGAATTGCTTAGAAAGTTACTTGCATGAACAATTCTATTCTTCCAACCACCTCCCAACACAAACACACGTTTACTTACTCAAACACACAGCCACTTACTCTCTCATGGACTGCCAAAATCTCTGGACAGAAAAATGATTCTGAAAAATAACCCCAGCCAATCTTAATACTATACATAATTCCTTTGTCTTGGAAGATGAAACCTCAATTTACCCCAATAATAAGAATCACTGAAATACATATATACTCTTTGTTCATATATTAATAACTCTTATGTCTCAACTCTTATGCCAAGCATACTATAAGTGTTTAGCTCCTGAGATGTCAAGAAACAAAAGCTAATATCATGTTGCTCACTCTTAGCCTTTAGCATGACTCTTCCAATAAGCCCTTCAAATCTCTAAAAAATTGCTTCATTTTCACCTTAAATTTTAAAGATAAGAGTTAAAAGTGAAGAGTCTGTCAATCTGTATAACCATTTATGGCACATAAGATAAAAATAATGCCAACAGTAAATGTAAAACCTTTGTTACAATATAAATTATGCTAGTCATTCTTTTTTTTTTTTTGAGTTGGACTCTCACTCTGTCGCCCAGACTGGAGTGCAGTGGCCGCTCCTGGCCACCGCAGCCTTGACTTGCTGGGCTCTGGCGATCCTTTCGCCTCAGCCTTCCAAGTAGCTGGAATTACAGGTACGCACTACCACACCCGGCTAATTTTTTATTTATTGTAGAGATGAGGTCTCGCCTGCCCAGGTGGGTCACGAACCCACGGGCTCAGGCAATCCAACTCACCTCAGCCTCCCAAAGGCGTGGGATTACAGGCTGAGCCACCGAGCCCAACTGCTAGTCATTCTTAATAAAAATATTTTTGAGAAACATATGCAGAAGGCATTTATAAACATATATAGAGTACGATTCACAAACAGATTGCAACTACCATTCTTGTTGTTTACCTGCAACTGCTTGGCAGACAGATCTTTTGTTCCTCTGAAGACATAGCTTTTTGAAATGCCTTCACATCCAAGCTCATGAACCTGCACCATTCTCCCAAAAGTAATAAGTCCAACCAAAGCTGTAGGTGGTAAAAGACTTAATGACATCTGCATGGATTCTTTCAGGGCTTGTAAATCTTCATCTTCCATACAAGTATCAACCACATAGAGGAATATCAAAGGCATCTGAGGACCACGCTTTGTAAAAATTTCACAAAAATAAGAATAAGTTTTTCTAAAGGTATTAATATCTCAGCATAATATATGACAGTCATTAAAGAACTAATTAAATAATGCATACAATGAAATCATAATAAAGCCATTTCAGAAATAAAACAGGTTATATGTGTTACCATGGAGAGACATATATATCATCAATGAATGGAAAGTTAGGTTTAAAAGCACATTCTAGTTATACAGAGGAGACTTTCACTTTCCATTTTATTTAACTGTGGGGGGTTTCATTTCTTATAAGTATTTATTACTTTTTAAATAAAAAAATAAAATTTAAAAACAAAGTCAAGGTGATTTTTATAAAATAATTATCTAAACCTGAATTACATTTTTCAGAAAACCAGAAGCTAGCCAGATTAGACAAATTGCTGGCTGGCTCAAGTGAACCATAATTCTGTTTTCTCTAAAATATTCATAAGGATATTATTACTTCCACTCTTAAATATGTAAACAACTATGTTAAGCTATTCAGAGAGAGAAGAAAAATGATTTTCCTAACAAGGACCAATGCAAAAATATTTTCATTAATTAGACTTTAGGGGATACATCAACAGACTCTAACATCATATTGACTAAGTATATGTGAAGTGACCCTCCAGCTTCAAAGAAAGATACTATATTGATCAACTTAGTATGGCAAATCACATCACCCTTCCCAGTATCCTGACCACCCACCAAATAAATACAACAGAACTGCCTTATTCAAACTGCCCTTGACAGTTTGGTGAGTCACCTCAATTAAACAGTTAAGTCACCTCAATTTAACAGTTATTTTTGGTATAAAGCAAATTACTGAATATTCAAAACTTTCTTAAATATTTACTTTCATGTTCTTACCAGAACTACATATTCAATGCTAGAAAACTGAGGTAAAAGTTCAGCAGGTTGATTCAGTTCAGATATACCAGCATAAGTAGGTGGAAACTGAAGACAGAAAAAAAAGATTTTTTAACAAATTGTTTGCCAGAATGAGTAATAAAGCGTTAAACTGAAAATAATTATTCCCTGATCATTTAACTATCAAAAATTAGGCATTTTCATTATATGAGAAATAATTGGTTTATCTTTCTTTTTAAACATGCATTTTTCTACATGACTAGTTTTATAACATTAACATCTACAGTGTGGTTTTCTTACCTGATTCCTTTGATAACAAAAGTTGCAAGCCCAAAGTTTTGCTCGATAATCCACTTGACTGTTTTAAGAAAAGAAACATTACTTCATGTTTTAGTTCAATTTTATAAGAATCCTAATTTTACAAGAATCCTAATTTTACTAAAATCAATTTATTTCTAAAACATGAACACAGACAAAAAACGTAAAAAAAACAAAACAAAACACGAGCACATACAAATTGATAGTCAAAGTGATCTTGAAAAGCCAAGTAGCCGGGCTCGGTGGCTCAGCCTGTAATCCCGCGCCTTTGGGAGGCTGAGGTGAGCGGATTGCCTGAGCCCGCGGGTTCGAGACCCGCCTGGGCAGCGAGACCTCATCTCTACAACAAATCAAAAAAATCAGCCGGGCATGGTAGCGCATGCCTGTAGTTCTGGCTACTCGGAAGGCTGAGGCGGAAGGATCGCTGGAGCCCAGCAGGTCGAGGCTGCGGTGGCCAGGAGCGGCCACTGCACTCCAGTCTGGGTGACAGAGTGAGACTCCAACTCAAAAAACAAAAACAAAAACAAACAAACAAAAAAGTCAAGTATACTGAGACACTGCCAATACCTAATTTATACTTTTAAAATATACAAGTTCACCTAAAGGGTGAATATATAACAACTTTTAATATGCAGCAAATATCAATTAAATTAAGATAATTCCATTTTCTTCTTCATATGACTTCAGTAACATCTACACTAGTCTTAGAAAATATTTATTCAGGTAGCTGGGCTTGGTGGCTCAGTCTGTAATCCCAGCACTTTGGGAGGCCGAGGCGAGTGGACTGCCTGAGCCTACGGGTTTGAGACCAGCCCAGGCAACTTGGCAAGACCTCATCTCTACAATAAATAAAAAAATTAGCCAGGCATAGTAGTACAAGCCTGTAGTTCCGGCTACTTAGAAGGCTGAGGCAGAAGGATCACCGGAGCCTAGCAGGTTGACGCTGGGGTGGCCATGAGCGTGCCACTGCACTCCAGCCTGAGCGACAGAGTGAGACTTCAACACACACAAAAAAGAAAATATTTATTCAGGTCAAAAGTATATTTACTGAACACCTAATATGTACCAACCATTTTTTTAGGTGCTGGTGATATAACAGTAAACAAGAGAGAAAAAGTCCCTGCTCTCATAAAGCTTACATTCTAGAAAAGATAGAAAGGCAAAAGAAGATGAAAAAACAAGAAAACGCTTTTAGACAAAGCAAATAAAAATTAAAGAAAGTAAAACATATGTGAAAACATATTTAGAAAGGTTTCTTTAAAGGAAAGCTTCCTTAAATAGATGACTGAAGAATGACTTGAATGAAAAGGAATCAGTCACAGGAAAATCTGGAGACAGAACAATTCAGGCAAATGCAGAGCTACTGCACAAGTTCCAAGCTAGGAGTAAGCTGGGTGTGTTCAAGGATCAGAAAGAGGAAAAACAGAGTTAAGGCATTATGTAGATGAGAATAAGGAAAATGGATGATACAAGATGAAGGGAGAAAAATACACAGAAGTTAGATGATGTAGGGCTTTACGGTTCTTAATAAGGGATTTAGATTTTTCATTCCAAGTATAAGAAGAAGCTATTGGAAAATTTTAATAACATGATTTCAATTCACAAATCTCTAGCATCTTGATAGAGAACAGACTGCTGAAAGACAAGAATGGAAACAGGGAGACCAGTTAGGATGATACTGAAATTGCCCAGGAAAAAGATAGTGGGTATACTAGCAGAGGCTGAGTGTTAGAGTGTTAAAGATAGAATCCATAATGTTCTGGAGGTAGAACAAACAGATTTGCTAGTAGACTAGATGGGGGGAGAGGGAGTAGAAAGAAGAATTAAAGATGACTCTTGAGACTATGGCTTAGGCAACAAGACACCATAACATTTTTCAAATACCATGCCACTCAAATATAACTTTTCTAATGACACAAGATAGGTTGATACACAGTCAGTACAACTATCTAGAAAACTCTGATGGGCCAGGCACGGTGGCTCAGCCTGTAATCCCACGCCTTTGGGAGGCTGAGATGAGTGGATTGCCTGAGCCCGCGGGTTCGAGACCCACCTGGTCAGCAAGACCTCATCTCTACAATAAATCAAAAAATCAGCCGGGCGTGATAGCACATGCCTATAATTCCGGTTACTTAGAAGGCTGAGGCGGAAGGATCACCGGAGCCCAGCAGGTCGAGGCTGC
>NW_007250987.1:596367-601217 GCF_000164805.1 Carlito syrichta | reverse complement strand
CACTCCAGTCTGGGTGACAGAGTGGGACTCCAACTCAAAAAAAAAAAAAAAACCCACTGATGAGATATAATGGTTTTCATAGAGACATTTTTACATTTAGTCTCTTCATTTCATCAACTCATTACAACTAGATGATCCTAAGATACTACAGTTCTTTGGATTTCTTTGACTGTCACAATTAAAGAAAATAACTATGAACAAAAACAAAGGCATATGGATATAAATGAGCAAAAAATCCTACATTTTTAAATTGTATTTTCACTCTCATTTTTTTCATATATTTTACTTACCATAAAGGGTTCAAAACTGCACGGCAAGTTGTTCTACTACACAGAACAGGTTCATATTGAATAGGCGGTAAATCAGGTCTCTCCTTCAGTGGTGTAAATAGGGCTGCCACGGGAACAACCATTCTCGTAGCTTCTAGTCGACTTGATGGCCAAACGTTCCAACTAAATCGGACTCCATCTCGTTCTTCATTTTGTTGGATAAATTCCAAATAAGTTGTCATTGTGGAGCTTGATTCTTATTTCTGTACCAAAATTAAAAGATATTTAAAATCCAGGCCAGGTGTGGTGGCTCACACCTGTAATTCCAGCACTTTGGGAAGGCAAGGCAGGAGGATCACTTGAGCACAGGAACTCAAGACTAGCCTAGGCAACATAGCAAGACTTTGTCTCTACAAAAAAAATTAACAAATTAGCCGGGCATGGTGGTACCTGCCAGTAATCCCAGTTACTCTGGAGGCTGAAGCCCAGGAGGTCAAAGCTGCAGTGAGTGAGCTGTGATCATGCCACTGCACTCCAGCCTGGGTGACTGAGTGAGAACCCCAACTCCAAAAACAAACAAACAAACAAACCACTATCCTCTTAAAGAGTATTCAAAATAAGTGTGTTTTTCCCACATTCTGCAATATCAACACATTAGAAATCATGCCAAATGAAATCATTTATCTCAGAAAAAAAATTAGCCTGACAGAAGGATCACCTGAGTCCAGCAGGTCAGGGCTGCGGTAGCCTTGAGCGTGCCACTGCACTCCAGCCTGGGCAACAGAGTGAGACTTCGACTCAAAAAAAAAAATTAGCAAGCACAATAACTCCACTCATAACAAAATAATTAATGGCTCTATAAAGCCCAATGCCCATTAGACCCAATAGGAAGTATTTCATACTTTTTTATTCACGCTTTTAAAAACTATGACAAAAAAATAATAAGTATTGTATTTATTTAAGGGTGTATAGGAAAGGCAAAAGTAAGAAAGAAATCTAGGTCCTATGTTTTCCATATCTGTTTTGTAAGTTACATTATTCTAATAAACAGGTATCAAAATCATAAAATCTTAAAACTCGTGGTTTCTATCCAGAAAATAACAAGTTCCCACTAAACTTTTACAAGAGAATGTTTAGTAATATATAACAAAAAGATTTTCCTAAAACTTGGTATTTCTGCTTTAGACAAGTAATTGTTTTATTGTATAAATACAAGATATTTGTATCACAGTATAAAAAAATGCTGTTCCTTCATGATTTATATATCATTTAACCATTTAACCTCTTTTGTAGAAACTTAATTCAGAATATTTTTAACATTCTCAATATTTTTAATATTCTGACTTATAAGAGCACTTTAAACACTAATTTGAGATATATAATTTCACTATAATATTTTAAGTTTACTACCATGGGAAGAGGATGTACTCCGGGAGGGTATAGTATCAAGAGACAGCTCCATTTTACTCTCTAACTGCCTACATAGGATGCCAGCTTTCCTACCTAGGCAACAGTTCTATCTCGTGCTTTCAAACAGCAACAGTGGTTATCACAGAAGGAAGTTAAAGAATTTACAGGTATGGGAAGATAAAGAGCTTCAAGCTATGAGGCAGAGAAGAAACACATCAAGTTAAGAGAAGTGAAGAATTATGAACCTACAATGCCAGAAAACCCAATATGAATGTTAAAGTTGCTAAGAACAATGGTAGGACAGGAAACTGATTCCAAGAAGTAACTGAGGGAAGAAGAGGTACTATTTGGGGGAAAAAAAAAGTTAAATATAACAATTTTAATTTTGGAAAATTTTTCAAATAGATTTTGATAATAAAAATTACACAAAGTAAAGTTTAACAAATCCAAACAGCTAAGAACTTCTCTTCTTAAACAAAATAAGAAAATAAAAAATTAAAGAAAACACAGTGCTTCCTCCTGTGGTGCCAGAACATTGGAGACCACTAGAGACTTTTATGATAATCAAAAGAGAATGTGGATCTGTCAAAGGTATATAAAGGGTAAAGAGAAATGCTAAGGCTAAACTTGTTTATAAAAGACTATTTTGAAGGTAAATATAAAAGACAGCTTTGAGAAGAATAACATGAGCTTTCAAGGAAAAGAGGCTGTTGAAAGGTAATGATAAAACAAAACAAAGGTCTGGGACATTCAGAAAGGAGTCAGAAGATAACAAACTTTGTGTCAATATACATGGCAATAAAGGAAAAACAACTAGAGGGAGTCGGAGGGAATGTAGTTTTTAGCAACAGCTTCCATCCTATGGATGCAAATATAAATTCTAGGAATATGCAAACATCCCCTTCCCTACTTCCTTCCTTCCTTCCTTTCTCTCTCTCTTTCTTTCTCTCTCTCTCTCTCTCTCTCTCTCTCTCTCTCCCTACTTCCTTCCTTCCTTCCTTTCTCTCTCTCTCTCTCTCCCTACTTCATTCCTTCCTTCCTTTCTCTGTCTCTCTCTCCCTACTTCCTTCCTTCCTTCCTTTCTCTCTCTCTCTCTCTCCCTACTTCCTTCCTTCCTTCCTTTCTCTCTTTCTCTCTCTCTCTCTCTCTCTCTCTCTCTCTCTCTCTCCCTCCCACTCTCTCTCGGGTCGAGGTCTCACTCTGTCACCCAGGCTAGAGTGCAATGGCACAATCATGACTCATCACAGCTAGGCTAAAGCAAGTCTTCCACCTCAGCCTCCCAAGTAGCTGGGAGTATTAGTACATACCACCACACCCAGCTCATTTTTTAATTTTTTTGTAGAGGCAAGGTCTCACTATGTTACCCAGGCTGGTCTCAAATCCCTGGGCTCAAACAATCCTCCTGCCTCAGCATCCCAAAGTGCTGGGATTATAGGTGTAAACCACCACACCAGGCCTTCATTTTATTTTTTGAGTTGGAGTCTCACTCTGTCACCCAAGCTGGACTTCAGTGGCATGATCATGGTTCACTGCACCATCAAAATCCTGGGCACAGGCAATCCTTCCACCTCAGCCCAAGTCCCAAGTAGCTGGGACTACAGGAGTGAGCCACCACCCTGGCTAATTTTTTTTAGTAGAGACAAAGTCTCACTATGTTGCCTAGGTTGCCTCACTTTATTTCTACAGAACATAATGCAAGTGAAATTTTCTGTTTATTACTTCATTGCCCTTATAATCTAAACTGCACCTAAAATGCGTCTGCAAAATGGATTAAAATACCCACAGGTGTTCATCTGAAACACAAAACGAAAAAGGTTTTCATTAATATTTTCTCAATTCTCCCAAGGATAGTACATAACTAGTAGTTAGGTGTTTTGTAGACATTTTCTCAAAAATGCAAAAAAAAAAAGTGAGCTTGTCACTTCACTTCATGGAAAACAAGTGACAGTATTTGTTGCCAATGGTAACATATGAACTTTCAAGCAAATATTAAAAATATTTGAAAACTCATATCCAAAAAAATAATAAGTATTCTACCATGAGCCTGACAGGTTCCTAACGTCAATTTTTCTGACGAGATCAGTGTTGGTATTAATGTGATTTTTAGGGGTAATGAAATAATGAAATGTGTCAACATTTAGAAGATGTACATTACACAGTGAAGCAATAGCTCTCAAATAGTCAATTCATGATGTTAAAACATGCACTGGTAGAGGATCCATTCAAAGTACAGGAAAGACCAATGGATTTAACATGACAAAGTACAAAAAGTTCACTCCTAAGGTTTCAGATTCCACCACTGCAATTAACCTTTAATTTCTTTTGTTTTTGAATTGGAGTCTCACTCCATTGCCCAGGCTCAAGTGCAGTGGCATGCCCATGGCCACCCCAGCGTCGACCTGCTGGGCTCCAGTGATCCTTCCACCTCAGCCTTCCAAGTAGCCAGAACAACAGGCGCGTGCTACCACACCTGGCTAATTTTTTTTTATGGTCTCACCAAGTTGCCCAGGCTGATCTTGAACCTGCAGGCTCAGGCAATCCACTCGCCTCAGCCTCCCAAAAGTGCTGGGATTACAGGCTGAGCCACCGAGCCTGGCCAACCTTTAATTTCTTAATTAAAACTCTATCAAGTTGTGGTCTAGTATCAAAACAGAATATCCACAATTATCTGAAAAAGCTATCAAAATATCTCTTATTTTTACAACTATATATCTATGTGAGGCCAGATTTCCTTCATACAATTAAGCCAAAACAATGTATCACAATAGACTGCAGAAGTAGATATGAAAAACTACCTGTCTTCTACAAAGCCAATAATATTTGTTGGAGCCTCAATAATATTTCAGAGTATACAGGGGTCCTGAGAACCACTGTCTTGGGACCACTACGCAATCTCACCGAGAAAAGTTCCAGAAGACATTCACACACAGGCATTGGCCTGGTTTAAGTTTCTACAAGAAGTAACAGGTTGAATTTTAACTCTACATTCTTCTTATTAAAACATATTAAATGTCACCTAAGTGATATTTGAGCATAATTCCTCCCTCTTCCTCACACTTTTTCTTCTCAATCTCTCCACTCTAAGATTATATTTGCAGCCGGGCTCAGTGGCTCAGCCTGTAATCCCCGCGCCTTTGGGAGGCTGAGGTGAGTGGATTGCCTGAGTCCGCG
>NW_007250987.1:594934-596251 GCF_000164805.1 Carlito syrichta | reverse complement strand
TCAAGGTCCCAGCCACCGCACTCCAGTCTGGGCGACAGAGTGAGACTCCAACTCAAAAAAAAAAAAAAAAGGTTACATTTGCTCCCTAAATCACATGCTACATTCGTTATATTTATTTTTTTCTTCTTTTTTTCTGGGGGTGGGAGTGGGGTAGAAGTCTCACTCTATCACCCAGACTGGAGTGCAGTGGCACAATCATGGCTCACCACAGCTTTAACCTCCTGGACTCAGGCGATCCTTCTTCCTCAGCCTACCAAGTAGCTAGTATGACAGTCACCCAGCACCACGCCTGACTAATTTTTTTGGATTTTTGTAAACCGAGGTCTCGCCATGTTTTCTAGGCTGGTCTTGAACTCCTGGGCTCAAGCAATCCTCCCACCTCGGCCTCCCAAAGTACAAGGATTATAGGTAGGTGCCACCACACCCAGTCCAATTTTAGCTCTTTTATGCACACTTAATTGAAAAACATACAAAATTCCAAGTAAAATTTTAGTTCCTTCCATTAGATTATCTGTTACTAGACAACTCGATGTGCCTCTCTTACTTTTCAGTTGTAAAATCCTTAGTGAACTATCTTCAGTTACTTCTGCTGACTGGCTTTAAGTCCTTGGACAGTTAAACCTCTCTGATCCTCAATTTTCTCATCGATGAGAGATGTAGACTAGAAAAACTACCAGGTCGCATCTGACTCTAAAATTCTGAGTCCATTAAAAATGGTTGGACTTTCTCGAAATGACATGAATTCACTACTGAAGAAGAAAGAGAAGAAGACCACATGCACTGACATGTAAATCTAAAACTGTCTTAGGCAAGTTAGTTCGGCTAGTTGTCCGTGGCTTTAAAGGGTAGAGGTTGAGGAAATGCATGTGAAAACGTGGATTCTACATCCCCACTGCAGGTTTACTATGTATGACTTTCCTAAGGTAGAACCCTTCCCCAAACGGGAAAACATGACCGCAGAAGGTAAGCCCGAGGGGCTAGGACGGGTCCCGTCCGAAAACGGAACTCTATCTGTAATCCAGGCCCAGGCTAGTGGCTTCACCCAGCCCGCTTCTCCTTAACCTCAACTCCCAAGGCCGAGAGATGGGTGACGAAGTCACCTCGGCTCAAAGTCCAGGGCCCTCCAGACCTGGCAAGGAATGAACCAAGAAGCCCAGGTGCCCAGAAGCGACGAGGGGCTGGGGCGGAAGGGGGCGGGTCGCCCAGGAGGCGGAGGTGGGTGCTGGGCGAGATGTTCGAACCACCGTTGTCCACCCGACTCCCACCTTTCTACCTGCCCCGGGGAGGCTGGGGAGGGGGCCGGGCTCCCACGCCCTG
>NW_007250987.1:578605-594123 GCF_000164805.1 Carlito syrichta | reverse complement strand
GAGACAGAACTGGAGCGTCTAGGTAGGATCCCACCGGGGCAGCGCCGGGGAAGGACTAGAGAGGAGGAAGAGGGAGAGGAAGAGGGAGGAGGCGGGCGAGGACCGTGCCACGCGCCTGGAAGGACCCGGACCACCTGGCCAGTGGAGCGGGAAGCGGCGTGGAGCCCGGGCGGGAGAGCTGGGCCGAGCGCGAGCAGTTCCTCTTCTCCCGAGAGCTGCGGCGGATCCCACTCCCAGCGGGTCGCGGGCCGAGTGGAGAATTCGTTGCTACTGGGACATCGCAGCTCGGCGGGGGAACTGGAGGCGCCCTTTAGGACATCTCTGGGGCCCTAGCTGATGGGAGGCCGGGGCGAGAGGATTGCCTGAGCCCAGGAGTTCGAGACCAGCCTGGGCAAATTGGCGAGACCTCGTCTCCACAGTCAATCAAAAAATGAGCCGGGCGTGGTGGCGTCCGCCTGTGGTTCCAGCTACTTGGAAGGCTGAGACGGAAGGATCGCCTGATACCAGCAGGTGGAGGCTGCGGTAGCCGAGAACGTGCCACTGCACTCCAGCCTGGGCGACAGAGTGAGACTCCGACTCAAAAACAAAGAAAAAACTGTGAGAAGTACGTTCTTTCACTTAGTGCAATAAATATTTACGGAACACCTACTCTATGCCAGATACAATTGAGATGCTGGTGATATGATGTAAGCAAAACACGCCAGGATCCCTGGCCTATCTACCTCTTTTCCACCTACATTGCTTTCCATCCCAACTACGCCACCCCCCCCAAAACACACACACACACACACACACACAATCACCTTTGGCTGATTCATCTTGCTCCATTTACTGCTTCTCTTTCCGAGGAAAGAGCTGAGCAAAATGGGGTAGCAACAAGTTGGAAAGTCCTTAGAACCTGGTAGTCTCAAGCAACTTCATCCTTCAGCGAGGATGAGGTTCCAGATATAACACGCACAATCTTGTAAAGCGTAGCCCTATCAGCATTTTATATGGAATAGGAAAAAAAGATTAAATCCCTGTTCTTCAAAGCTTATAATCATGAGAAGTCAGATATCTCTCCCCTTTCATAATGTGTATGCTAAGGTTGTTCTGGAAGGTGAAAGAGGATGAGCTTGTCAAATTTGAATATAATCCTGCAGAAGGAGAATCAAGGGCCAAAATTCAGTGTAGGCCTCCAAATAAAGTGGGTTTCAGGTGCTACCTTAACTAGCATTCCTTTTTGTTTTGTTTTGTTTTTTTGAGTTGGAGTCTCACTCTGTCGCCCAGACTGGAGTGCAGTGGCACACTCCCGGCCATCGCAGCCTCGACCCGCTGGGCTCCGTCGATCCTTCCGCCTCAGCCTTCCAAGTAGCCAGAACTACAGGCGAGTGCTACCATGAGTGCTACCATACTACAGGTGAGCGCTACCGACTAATTTTTTATTTACTGTAGAGACAAGGTCTCGCCAAGTTGCCTGGGCGGGTCTCGAACCTTCAGGCCCAGGCAATTCACTGGCCTAGGCCTCCCAAAGTGCTGAGATTACAGGCTGAGCCACCGAGCCCGACCTTAACTAGTATTCTTGACTGAGCTCAGCACATAAGCAGCAGGGGCAATGTTATAAAGGTAGAATAAGGACTCTCACAAAAAGAAACAAGATCTAAGGATGAGTAGGGTAAAAAGACATGAGTTAGTCTGTTCCAGCTGGTATAACAAAATATAATAAACTGGGTAGCTTTTTTGTTTGTTTGTTTTTTGGAGTTTTTTTTTAGTTGGAGTCTCACTCTGTCGCCCAGGCTGGAGTGTAGTGGCATGCTCACGGCCACCACAGCCTAGACCTACTGGGCTCAGGCGACCCTTCTGCCTCAGCCTTCCAAGTAGCTGGAACTACAGGCGTGTGCTACTACACCCAGCGAATTTTTTAATTTATTGTAGAGATGAGGTCTCACCAAGTTGCCCAGGCTGCTCTTGAACCCCTGGGCTCAGGCAATCCTGTTGCTTCGGCCTCCCAAAGTGCTGGGATTACAGGCTTCAGCCACCATGCCTGCCCTCTGGGTAGTTTATAAAAAACAGAAATGTATTATTATTGTAGAGGTTGAGGAGTCCAAGATAAAGATGGTAGCAGATTTGGTGTCTGATGAGAACCCACTTTCTGGTTCATAAATGGTACTCTCTAGCTGTGGTCACACATGATATGCGAGCTAGCTAGCTCTCTAGGGTCTCTTTTATAAGGACACTAATGCCATTAATGAGGGCTCTGCCCTCATGACCTATTCACCTCCCAAAGACCCTACCTCCTCTTACCATCACCTTAGGGGTTAGGATTTCAACATGTGAATTTAGGGGGGGATACAAACATTCAGACCACGCAACATAGATGAGAAGATCCTCAGGGATCCTGGAATTCAGTGAGGAATAAATCAAAGTATAGCACCTTGACTGATTACATTCATTTCATGGTTCCCAGACAGGCATCTTTACCATCAGCTTAATGAAATCTAAAAAGTCATCATTCTGTTTCCAGCTGATCAAAGCCTATTGTTCCCTATTACAATGAAATAGATGTTAGAATGGATAGCAAATTCATTTTAATCTGCCTTTACATACTTTAAAATGCATGAGTTTGGCAGTGTCTGGTGGCTCATGTCTATAATCCCAGCACTTTGGGAGGTAGAGACGGGAGGATTGTGTGAGCCCAGGAGTTCGAGATTAGACTAGGCAACATAACCAGACATTTTCTCTACAAAATAATAAAATAAAAATAAAATTTTTTTAAATAGCCAATTTGGTGGTGTACACTAGTCCCAGCAACTCAAGGAGCTGAGACAGGAGGATTGCTTGAGTCCAGGAGTTTAAGGATATGGTGAACCGTGATCATGCCACTACACACCAGTTTGTGCTACGGAGTAAGACCCTGACTCTAAATAAATACATACATAAATAAATAAATAGAATGTACTGGGCTCAACCTTAGTTTTTCAGGGTTTTTTCTGGGGGAGGCATTCTGTTTATAGATTGATACTTCATGGCTTTTATTTTTTCTTGGAGGTCTTCCAAAGAACAAAAAGAAAATTTATTTTTAAAAAATAGAATAAAGTCCATTCTATTTGTAATTATATAGGTCCATCTAGGATACATCATGAAATTTTAGTCATCTTTTTTTTCCTGTATCTTGAAACATTCTGCTATTTCACCAGCCTTAGGATTATTTCATCATTACCGATCAATTATTCCAAGCTATGCTTTAAAAATGACTAAATAAGAGAAAGGAAGAGTGATGGAATTGCCTAAGATGATAGAATAGTGAAATGCCCAAAGTACTGGAGCATCTTTCAAGGTTTTTGTACTAGCTTTAGCTTTCATTGAACATAGTTCAGAATTCAGAAGATGGATACAAAGAGATAGCAGCACTCTAGAGTATAGTGATGATAGGAAAACATATGTCTTTGGATAACCATATTCTAGATGAATTTCTCAAACTCAAAAAATCAATGAATGAACTATTTATTTATTTATTTATTTTTTTGAGTTGGAGTCTCACTCTGTCACCCAGACTGGAGTGCAGTGGCTGCTCCTGACCACCGCAGCCTCTACCTGCTGGGCTCCGGCGATCCTTCCGCCTCAGCCTTCCAAGTAGCTGGAACTACAAGCGCGCACTTCCACGCCCAGCTAATGTTTGATTTATTGTAGAGATGAGGTCTCGCCAAGTTGCCCAGGCAGGTCTCAAACCCGTGGGTTCAGGCAATCCACTCACCTAGGCCTCCCAAAGCGCTGGGATTATAGGCTGAGCCACCTAGCCCGGCCAAACAATCTATTTCTAAGAACAGAAAAGAAAATATACTAGTCTTATCCAGTTATTCATGCAACAGAAATGACTTTATCACACATTTTAGAAGAGAATCTGGAAAATTTTGTTTTGCTAATTGTACATTTTACAATATTCTTTCATCTTTTATGATGCTTCTGTACATAAATTTACTTAATATAATTCTTAATTGGACAAATGCTAATGGCAGTTATCTATACAGAAGGAAACATCTAAAAATTAAAAATTATTTGATCATTTATAAAACAAAAAATGCAAACATTTTGCAATTAGGCAGCAAAGAAAATGGCTGTCCTGTCTTCAACAAAAATATAGTCCTTCAAAAGATTTCAAAGTTCTTAGGCTGAAGTGGTCCCATAAAAACGAATCATAAAAATTTTTTAAATACTTCAACTTTTGTATTTTGATAATGTAAGTGCAAGAAGAACCGGAAATGACAATAAGTTAGGATCTAGTAATAATATATTTGAAATCTGCAATCTCTGTCTACAAGATGGTTATGTTCTATACATAACAGGTAATGAGCAGTTCATTGTGCTCAGAGGACATCGTTCATTTTAGGCACTGTATCACCAAAACCAAAAGAATATGGAATGGGATTTGCTACATTTAGATTCTTATTAAAATTTCTTATAAAGTTGTTTTCCATTATCTCTTTACTTTTTCTAAGAAACAACTTTATTGAGTATTCTTTACCCTAATTTGTGTAAATTATTTATGAAATGATGTAAAGCTATAAAAATTTAAAATGGTCCATTGGGCCCAGATGATACATGTTGAAGACTGGTTTTTCTGGCATACTGAGAGTTAAGAGATTTTGACCTGAGGAAGAGTAGAGAGAGGATGGAAAACGTTTTTAACTCCTGTGAAAGGAAAATCAGACTGGAAATTTCAGGAAGGAGAGAATCTCCAAAAATAAACTTCTCTGGCTTCCTAACTTAATCTGTAGACATCCCTGAACCAAAGCATTTATGATTTGTCTATGAATCTGATGGGTGTTTATTGTTAAACATTTACCAGCAACAACTGATTATAATTATTCACTTGCAGTTACAAAACCATGTGCAATCCCCAAATATTGCTCCCTAAATATTCATGAATGAGCATAAAAACCTAAAAATTATTACTTTATTGTTATTATCATCATCATCATTGTTGTATATTGAGATTGATTGTAAAAATAAAAAAATTCACACAAGTCTTTTTTAAAAGTAAATATCCCAGCTGGGCTCGGTGGCTCAGCTTGTAATCCCATGCCTTTGGGAGGCTGAGGTGAGTGGATTGCCTGAGCCCGCGGGTTTGGGACCCACCTGGGCAGTGAGACCTCATCTCTACAATAAATCAAAAAACCAGCCGGGCGTGGTAGCACATGCCTGTAATTCTGGCTACTGGGAAGGCTGAGGCGGAAGGATCACCGGAGCCCAGCAGGCGAGGCTGCGGTGGCCGGGAGTGGCCACTGCACTCCAGTCTGGGTGACAGTGAGACTCCAACTCAATAAATAAATAAATAAATAAATAAATGTAAATATCCCTAAGTTCATTACTCCCTCAGGACGGCATTTCTCAAAATGTCACAGATTAAAAAGAGAGGGAAAGTTTCTATGGTCAAATAAAGTCAGGAAACACCAAGTTAAATTACGTTAAACAGGTCTCCAGTCTTCTCGGGGATTTTAATATGATAATATTCATTATGAATCTTCAAGAGAGAAACTTAAAGTACCTTTCTCAAGATATTTGACCTTGGAACTTCTTTTCCAAGGAATATCTAAACACTCTATGAAAGACTTTGTCTTTCATCATTAATTACCTTAAATATTAGTTAATACTTAAGAATCAGCAATTTCATTCCTACTTCAGAACCCACAGATGTTTCTAAACTGTGGATTCTAGTACCACACAGTCAAGTGAAGTGTGATAATGTCTGTTTCTTAGAATTTTGTACGTTAACCACCAGATGGTGCTTTCACCTCTACTTTTCCTTTTTTGAGTTTACACTGTTTTCCAGTATTGATAAAACGCTTGCAGTTTTTTCTAACATGGATTCCCTTCCATTTGTTCAGATGGTGACAAAATAAGGCACTGGCCAACTATTGTTGGAGTAGTCACTAGAAAAAACAGTACTCAAATTCTTCTAGTTTTTAATTTTCAGCATCGTGTGTCAAGTTCATCTATATGAAATATCTTACTGATGTTGTAGTCTGTACTCAAAATGACTACAAATATATTATATATAGTACTAAATAAGACTAATTAATAAATCTCACATGAGAATGATGGACTAAACTCAAATAAGTCTTAGTAATTATTTAGTCTAATCCCTGTACATGACAAATGAACGTGAAGACAAGAGAAGAAGCATACCCAAGGTCAGGGTGTTGATGCTCTTTTAAAACCTACAGCCCTAAACACCCCATGAGCTTTCTTTTCATGCCTCTCTTTTTCTCTTTAAATGCTGACAAGACTATACATTAAAATTTCTAACTCTTGTTCAAATAGTAATTGTTTCCATTCCGCAGAGTGGCCAACAGTAGTATGCTCCAATACCTCTTCATTCTGCCACTCACACCAAAATTATTAGAAAGAATTCGTTGAATCAAAATAAACCAATAAAATTCTTTGGTATGCTCTTAAACTTTTAGAGTGGCCCAAAGAAAACATGGTTATCTACTGGCAGGTTTTTGTCTTTGTATCTAAATGTTTATTTGATTTGTAAAGAATATAAGAATTATTAAAAAGTCCTATGACAAAGGAAGGAACTCCTACTCTAAAAGAAGCAGCTAGATTTGTATTTTCACTTTTAAAAAGGAGTGACGTTTCTTGTTTTATGTTCCATAATTAAATTAGACCTTGCCTTGATATTGTAACATCAAGTCAACATTCCAGCTCTCTGTGGATCTGGACCCCAATGCCAGAGGACAACATTCTCAGACAGACAGAGATAAGGAGACTCCTCATGCCCAGAGAGCAATGTATTAAGACTAGGAAGCAAATTCTATCTCTCTACACTTACCTTTATTGACTCTTGGCAATTTACAACCGCTGATAAACTGTGAACACTCACAGGAACCTTCTCTGGGGTTTGTTGTTTTGGGGGTTTTTTGTACTTACTTTTACTGAGCTTCATCTTGTACAGCACAGTAATTTAGAGCAATGCCTTGGCACCCAATATAGAATCTCCATTCCATTACCTCCTGGTTGTGTGATGTGGGCATGTCACATAGCCTTTTCAGAGTCATGGTTTCTTCACCTGCAAATGAAGATAACAATAGTACCTACCACTTAGGATAATTGTGGATTGTGACGATTGAATGTGATAATCTATATAAAAGATTTAGCCCTAAGAAAGAGAAAAGCAGCCCCTGAAGGCCGGAAATTGGTCTGACTCTATTACCTGGTTCTACCTGTTGTTAGGTGCTGCCCTGGCACTCACAGCCAAACCAGATTGTTCTCCTGTTTAGCAAAAGTCATTTCACAGCACATTCGCATAAGAGGATGCCAATCAGTGAACTTCAAAGATCAAGCCAAAAACAAGACCACTCTGTGATCTAAGTCAAACAAAAACAAGATTGTCCAAGTCACAAAATGACCAAATACCTCTTTGTCCTGGCTAATATGAGTGACTGCTGCTTCTTTACCTATTATAGCATTAGCCTCCCTTCTCCCTTCTTTTACCTTCTAGGTGAAGAATTATTAAGACGTGCCCACTTCAGTGGCACATATACTGACACTGGAACAATACAGAGAAGATTAGCATGGCCCCTGTGCAAGGATAACATGCAAATTTGTGAAGTGTTCCATATCAAAAACAAAAAAGAAGAAGAATTATTAAGACACCTAATCCTAGAATTTGTCAAGTGCTCAGATGAGCTGAAATGAGAGCTGAGCTGTCAGGTATAGGAACAGTCCATTAAAGCAACAACATGCCAAAATGGGAATGAATAACCAAGAAGGCTTACTATGACTGTATATGCAAGAAGCCTAAACCTGGAGAAAGCACTGACTCATACATACTCACCCCTTCCATTTACTTCTATAGAACATTGAGGTGTGAAGTTGGAGTGGAGCAGTCTAATAAGGAGACCTCTAAATAGAGGCACTGGGCTAGAAATGCGTCTACGCATAAGAGCATGGGCAGCCAGGGAGGCCCAAGTCCCTGACTGCAATCTCTTTAGAGACTGCAAGGCACTGGCTGTGTGCTAAGTCTGGTGTGTGGCAGCTTTACCCTCTGAGGTCTGCTATGTAAAGCCTTTGTAATTGCCTTCTGAAAATTTTAACCAGAAGCTGAACTCCTCAGATTTACCCCATTTCCTGACAACAAAGTTCCAATTTCCCCAAATCAACTAACAAAGCCCAAATCCCGTAATAAATGAGTTCTAATAACCTCTGCCTGAGACAGCCCCTAGTTTCCATCATGAAACTGCAGGAGTTTTTCACTGGTCTTTGGTTGGAAGGCATTAACAGCCCCTACATACACAGTTAAAAGATGCTCTAGCCAGGCTCGGTGGCTCAGCCTGTAATCCCGTGCCTTTGGGAGGCTGAGGTGAGTGGATTGCCTGAGCCCGCGGGTTCAAGACCCACCTGGGCAACTTGGCTGAGACCTCACCTCTACAATAAATCAAAAATCAGCCGGGCGTGGTAGCGCAAGCCTGGAGTTCCAGCCACCTGGAAGGCTGAGGTGGAAGGATGCCCAGACCCCAGCAGGTCGAGGCTGCAGTGGCCAGTAGTGGCCACCGGAGCCCAGCAGGTCGAGGCTGCGGTGGCCAGGAGTGGCCACTGCACTCCAGTCTGGGTGACATAGTGAGACTCCAACTCAAAAAAAAAAATAAAAATAAAAATAAAAAATAAAAAGATGCTCTGTAAGTATCAACCATACAAGTATATGCAGCTACATTCCTCACAACCCTGTCCAGACCATTCATTCCCTAGTCTCTGCATGTAACCATACTGACCTTTCAATTTTCCAACATGACCTACTTCCTCTAGCAACAAGACTTTAAACAAATTTTTCCTCAACATGCTAAGACTAAATATACAAACAGACAATGGCTAGATCACAGATGATGATGATGATGTAGATAGATAGATAGATAGATAGATAGATAGATAGATAGATAGATAGATATTCTGTCACACAATCTGTAGCTATCAGCCCAGGAAACCAACCCATTATCTACAGTAATCAAGCTGGGAAGTCAGTCTGCTATAAGTCAGACCT
Organism: Carlito syrichta; assembly: GCF_000164805.1. NCBI lineage: Eukaryota > Metazoa > Chordata > Mammalia > Primates > Tarsiidae > Carlito > Carlito syrichta. Next base: position 585,104 of record NW_007250987.1, on the reverse strand, counting down.
ATAGGAAGGCAGTCTGCTATCTCTAGCAACTAATCCAGGAAGCTATACAATAACTCCTGTAATATTTAGCAAAAAATGTCCAGGACTTGATTAGTAACTGACAGTTTTCCTAATTTGCATCTCCATTTCCAATTTAGGACCAACCAAGGAAAGCCAAAATGCACCCCAAATGTATTGGATGCCCCCTTTTAGTTAGACCCCCTACAGTATCTCCAAGCCAACAGCCTCCAATCAGGGCATATCTGAAACCTTCTTTTTTTTCCACTACAAATCTTTCCCATTCCTCTGCTTGTCTTTTACCTCTGCCAAAATATAAGTGGTGGTGGCTGACTCCCTTCCTATAGCAAGCCTTTATTTGTTTTCATTTGGTTGGCCTTTTTATTTTATTTTATTTTATTTTATTTTGAGTTGGAGTCTCACTCTATCACTCAGACTGGAGTGCAGTGGCTGCTCCCGGCCACCGCAGCCTCGACCTGCTGGGCTCCGGCGATCCTTCCTCCTCAGTCTTCCAAGTAGCTGAAATTACAGGCATGCGCTACCACGCCCGGCTGATTTTTTGATTTTTTGTAGAGATGAGGTCTTGCTGCCCAGGCGGTTCTCGAACCCGCGGGCTCAGGCAATCCACTCACCTCAGCCTCCCAAAGGCGCGGGATTGCAGGCTGAGCCACCGAGCCCAGCTCTGGTTGGCCTTCATATATTTCCATACTACAAGGCTCTTTCTCCCCCTTCAACATTTCTGTAATGGGAATCATCACAGTTAAAATTTACAATGTCTCTTTGTCCACTAGACTGTATTCACCATGAAAGAAGAAATCACCACCGTAACTCCTAGTGACTACCACAGAGCCTGGAACATAGGAAACTGATAAATATTAATTGGATAACTGAATTTAGGTTTAATGCAAGTGAAACTTTTGATTGTGACTAAGGAAGAGGGAACTGAGAAAGCATGGGATAACAAAAAATTATATTGTAGTAGATCTTAAAGAATAGGGAGCAAAAAAGGATAAAATGAATAGGCTAAGCTATGTTTTTCATCTGGAATGCTTCTTTAAAATGTCCAATTCTGAGTCCCACACACAATCAACAGAATTATAGGACCCCGGACTCTATATTTTAAATAAATTCCTGCTGATAATTCACATACACACTAACATTTGAGAATATGTAAGCACTTAAAGGGATAGAAAACACAGAAACAAACTTTGCAGTTAGCTGTGTAAGGTTGACTTAACAGAGGCCACCATCATCTATAAACAGCCACATCATCAAAGTGCCACATCATCAATACACTCAACAGAGTGTTTTGTTCTCACTATCCTTATATAACTCCTAAAGCCAACCACTGATATGAGAAATATTGAAACAAAAGTTTTTCTATCATAAATGGAAAGCTGACTGTAAATCTCTAAAAACAGGTCAGCAGCAGTAGCTCAGTATATTAGGAATAACATTCCTGGGAAGAGGTTGAATAAAATGGTTATTATATTTTCAGTTCACTTTTCCAAAAATTAAACATTTTTTCATAATAACGTCATTAGCCAAAAAGAGCTTATTCTCAGTTGTCCCATATTTCACTGAAAGATTCAAACATACTCATTGCAATTTCTGATTTATAATCATATTAAAAAGCTGCTCCAAGCCAGGCTCAGTGGCTCAGCCTGTAATCCCACGTCTTGGGAGGCTGAGGTGAGTGGATTGCCTGAGCCCGCGGGTTCGAGACCCGCCCAGGCAACTTGGTGAGACTTCATCTCTACAATAAATTTAAAAATTAGCTGGGTGTGGTAGCGCGCGCCTGTAGTTCCAGCTACCTGGAAGGCTGAGGTAGAAGGATTGTCGGAGCCCAGCAGGCGAGGCTGCGGTGGCCGGGAGCGGCCGCTGCACTCCAATCTGGGTGACAGAGTAAGACTCCAACTCAAAAAAAAAAAAAAAAAAAAAACCTGCTCCAAATCTCATAACTAATTCTTTTAAGTCAGATTAAATCTGAAGTAGCAGAAAGCTACCCTCATAAACTTTTATTTAACTGACTTTTCTCTTTCCTGAATACTCACTTTTGTGTAATTAAAATTTCAGAACCATTTCAAAATTGTTACTCACCTCTTTTTTTGGAAAATAATTTATTATGTCCCCAGAATATCTTTGCTTCATTCTGCTATTTTCTCCTTTCTTCCTTGATCCCTATGTAGTTCTGACACGTCCTTATGCAAAGGGTCCAATCGTACACATTATTCCTTTGGTAGTTGGTCGGCAAGGTAATCACCTGTTCTTTTCTCTGGAAAAATGGCGGGGGGGGGGAATTACTAATAATTTACAGTTAAAAAAAGTATTTGTGAAAAAATTCAGAAATAAAGTAATTACTTACTTTTTCCAATTTGTTCTTGCTTATTACAAAATGTTGGGGGATGGGTGTATTTCTCCATATTTCTTCTCTTTAAGTTGGCTTATCCCAAAATCAATGAAAAAATTTTAACCAAATAACCTTCTAGTTTGACTGCAGCCAGTTATTGTCTTTCCAAGTCTTCCAACTGTTCAATTACAGTTAGTAAGCGTTAATTCCTTAGCTCTTAAGCTAAAAAGTATCCTCACTTTATATTCAGTTAAGGAAGTTACATCCTAGTTTGAAATCAATTCCTTGCAAGCTAAAGGCGGGGCTCTTAAAAAAAAAAAAAAGCTTTAAAAATAAACATAGACATCAGAAAAAAAGATCAATTGTATTCACTCAATTGCATTTGTTTAGAAAGAATCAGATATAATACTTCCTTGTTTCTCACACCTTGTGACCCAGCTCAAATTACTTAATCCATTCCTGCCTTGCTTAATAATAGTACCTACCTCACAAGACTGACCTAACATTAATAATGCTAGTTTCTAGATGTTGCATTAACTTTATCCTTCATACTAACTGAATTTAAGCAAAGAGATTTTTAGTTAAAAAAATAAGTGCTGGCTACCCTAGGAGTAATATTCATTTCAAATAAACATACAGTGATCTTCAGTGGGCAAGCACAAGCAATTCCCAGAAAAATTAATTTTCATTCATTTGGCATCAGAGAAATCTGGGTTGGAAGTGGTTCTTCCCCTTTGGAAGAAGGTCAGACCTCATAAGTACTCGAAATTAAGTTTGCATACTTTGGTAGCACTGCACAAACAAGTCAGTAAGGTTTCATAACTTTGGTACATCAGTGTCTCATAGCTATGTTTGTGTCAACATGTGGTGGTATCTTGCTGAGTGACATTCATTACTGTTGCATGTTTTTGTGTGCTGTCGAGAGAATGTCTGAGCTTGAATGACATCAATGAACAAACATTAAATTTCCTGTTAAACTTGACAAGAGTGGAAGAGAAACCAGGGACACGTTAGTCCAAGTTGATGGGGATAATGCCATTAAGAAAACAGCAGTGTACAAATGGATTAAGCGTTTTTCTTAGGAAAGAGAAAGCATCACTGATGGAGTGGTCAGGATGGCCAGTAACGAGCAGAACTGACAAAAACATCACAAAAATGAATCAAATTGTGTGTCAAAAACATCAGCTGACTGTAAGAAGTACAGCAGACTAAGTAAACATTGATAGAGAAACAGGAAAATCTCAACTGAAAATTTTGGCATGAGAAAGGTATGTGCAGAAATGGTCCCAAAGGAGCTCTTGCATCACAACAAGCACCAGCTCACACAGACTGTCTGTGAGGGAGTTTTTAGCCAGTCAGCAAATAACTGTTTTGGAACACCCTCCTACTAACCTGATCTGGCCCCCAATGCCTTTTTTCTTTACCTGAAGATAAAGGAAATACTAAGGAAGACAATCTGATGACATTCAAGACATCAAGGGTAATACAACAACAGCTCTGATGGCCATTCCAGAACAAGAGTTCCAAAATTGTCTTGATGGATGAACTAGGTGCTGGTGATATTCAGCAATGAGATATGTAGCACTTTTTCTGTTTATAAATTTTTTTTCGGCCTAGCAGTTACTTTTTTTTTTTTTTCGAGTTGGAGTCTCACTCTGTTGCCCAGGCTGCTCACAGCCACCGCAGCCTCGACCTGCTGGACTCAGGTGATCCTTCCACCTTAGGCTTCCAAGTAGCTGGAACTACAGGCATGTGTCACCACGCCCAGCTAATTTTTTTATTTATCATAGAGATGCGGTCTCACCAGTTTGCCCCGGCTGGTCTCGAACCTATGGACACATGCAGTCCTCTCACCTCGGTCTCCCAAAGTGCTGGGATTATAGGCGTGAGCCACCACGCCTGGCCTTGTAGCACTTTTTCTAGGATGAGCTCACGAACTTAGTTGTCTGGCCCCAGTAGCTCCTCTTTATGTTGACTTCCTCCGCTAACAAAATCTGAATATTACCACCCACTTCCCAGAGCTGTTCTAAGAATTAAATGAAAGTGTACATAAATGTTAACCAAGGCATTCAGAATTTCGAGCTCCATGAGTGATGACGGTAATACTGTTCACTAATTAAAAAAAAATTTAAGGATCCCTCCCTATCAAAGATGCATAAGTTACTAACCCTCAGTCTTTATGCGAGCTATCCTTAGAAGAGACGACAGAGGGTCAAAGACCCAGAGCCACTTCTGCTAGGAACTAAACTTACAGAGCTTGTATTACACCCTGGGAGCCTTAATTCTGCGGCAAGGAGGAGTTGTGGTCATGCGCACTGACGCTTGTTAAACTACCGGTGGCTCCTCTCCCCGCCGCAGATGGCAAAGTGTGCGCTTGCGCTGTGACCTGGGTTAGTAACGCGCATGCGTCTGGTGGGACGGGCCGGCTTGAAAGCCATGGCGTGGGTACCCGCGGAGTCCGTCGTGGAAGAGTTGATGCCCCGGCTGTTGCCAGTGGAGCCTTGCGACTTGACGGAAGGCTTCGATCCTTCGGTACCCCCGAGGACGCCTCAGGAATACCTGAGGCGGGTCCAGTGAGTGATGCGGCCCCGTGCGGGTGGGCGTCCGCCCCGCCCCTGGGTACTGCGCCGGGTACCGCGCTCACACTCTGGGTGCGGTAAAACCCCCGCGCCTATTCCGGCTCCCGTCCCCGGCGAGTTGGGTCAACTCAGGATCCTGGGTTACAGCATGATGTGGGCGAGATTCTGTTTAACTTTATCGGACGTATCAAGTTGTGTGCTCTTCGATGTCTTTGTTTTCAATCCAGATGATTTCAGAAATACAGTGTGTAGTACCTTAAGGGAAGTCTGAAATTATTCTGTTCTAGTTTCACCATGAACTGTGGCGCTAGATAGCACAATAGTGATTAAACTTCTTGCATGTATTACTTATTTGTAGGATCGAAGCAGCTCAATGTCCAGATGTTGTGGTAGCTCAGATTGACCCAAAGAAGTTGAAAAGGAAGCAAAGTGTGAATGTTTCTGTGAGTTTTATTAAACGTCTGGAGTTCCTCCCTTCTCCCCCCAACCCCAAATTAAGACTAATCACTTCCTCTAGTATCCGATTGTATCAATTATGGTGTGGGTAAGATTTGACTACTCCCTGTAAAGTTAGACATTAGCTTGTCATTTTTCCTTCAGAAGGACATTTGACATTTACTACCTCGAAGAGACTTTCTGGAACCCTGGCACTTTGTGGAGACCTGCCCATTTTACTTCAGGAACATGATCCAATTCTAAGGAGTCTTTAAATATATCACTCATGCTATCGTTTATTTTTAAGGAATCTTTTTTCCCGTGCTGTCTTTATATTTATTATCGGACTGGTGTTTAATCTTATTTAGCGAATTTGCATGTTCTGGATTTAATCACCTCCGTTATTTTTAAGAATAGAAACCCAACTGTCTTACACCTTTCTAGCTACTTGCACACTGTGGGCATTTTCATTTATTCAATCCAGCACATTTTTTATTAAGCAATAAGTTGTGCCAGGCCATAGAAATACAGAGGATAGGACAGAAAAAGGTCCCTTCCCTTGTAGTGTTAACACTCTCTCCAGAGAAAGGCAGAAAGTAAACAAGCAAATAAATAATTATGTATTGTGACTATGAAGAAAGTAAACATGCAATGATCAATAAATACTGTAATCATAGAAAGGCTAGGGAGGTGCTATTTAACCTATGGGCAAAGGAAAGTGGTGCTTTTAAATGTTTCATAATAATTTTTTAAATATTCTAATTGCTTATCTGATATTTATAATCAGAAAATTCTAATTCAGAAACTATAATGTTTCATATAATTCCTTTTCAGAAGTTTGTTGTTGATGGAATATATCACATATACCTGACTTTTTAGAAGTGACCCACTGAGTTTTATTTCAAGGCAATATGTGATCAATTGTGAACTATGTGCTGTTGTAGAAAACAGAAGTAGAACTTTGGAGTCTCACTCTGTCGCCCAGACTGGAGTGCAGTGGCCGCTCCCAGCCACTGCAGCCTCGGCCACTGCAGCCTCGGCCTGCTGGGCTCCGGCGATCATTCCGCCTCAGCCTTCTGAGTAGCCGGAATTATAGGCATGCGCCACCACGCCCGGCTGATTTTTTGATTTATTGTAG
>NW_007250987.1:575347-578272 GCF_000164805.1 Carlito syrichta | reverse complement strand
CTTGGAAGGCTGAGGTGGAAGGATTGCCGGAGCCCAGCAGGTCAAGGCTGCGGTGGCCGGAGCGTCCACTGCATTCCAGTCTAGGCGACGGAGTGAGACTCCAACTCAAAAAAAAAAGTAAAGTGTCTATTTGAGAACAGTTTGTCCATTCTTTTTTTAATTTTATAAGTACCTAATACTTACACACATTTATGAAGTACATGTGATATTTTGAGACATGGGTACAACCTAATGAGGATATCCATCACCTCAAACATTTGTAATTTCTTAGTGTTAGAAACATTTCAAATATTTCTTTCTAGCTATTTGAAATATATAATAAATTATTGTTAACTATAGTCCTCCTGCTGTGCTATAGAACACTAGAATTTACTTTTTTTTTTCTTTTTTTTTTCTTTTTTTTTTTAGTTGAAGTCTTACTGTGTCACCCAGGCTGGAGTGCAGTGGTTTGCTTACGGCCACTGCAGCCTTGACCTTCTGGGCTTAGGTGATCCTTCACCTCAGTCTTCCAAGTAGCTGGAACTACAACCATACCTGGTTAATTTTTTGATTGATTATAGAAATGAGGTCTCGCACACAACTACACCTGGTTAATTTTTTGATTGATTATAGAGATGAGGCCTCACCAAGTTGCCCAGGCTGGTCTCGAACCAGTGGACTCAGGCAATCCTCTCACCTTGGCCACCCAAAGTACTGGGATTCTAGGTGTGCGCCATCGTGCCCCACCAGAACTTACTCTTTCTGTTTTTGTTTCTGTTTTGCTGTCTTAGGAAGGTAGGACTAGATTTATATCTTTAGGGCTTATGTCATTTAGATTCCATAGAAACTCCAGCCATAAACCATTCCTTACTTCTCTTATTAAAATAACTAAGGATAATTCCCTAGTGTTTTTAAGTGGAACATAAGTAGAAAGTGAAATGCCCACTTTTTTGTGTAGGCAAAAAGTACTTTATTTTTCTTGTATAGTCTTAGTCTTTTCTTTTCTTTTTTCTTAATCAGAGTCTCACTCTGTTGCCCAGGCTGGAGTTCAGTGGCATGCTCCCGGCTACCACAGCCTCAACCTGCTGGGCTCAAGTGATCCTTCCACCTCAGCCTTCCAAGCAGCTAGAACTACAGGCACCTGCCACCACACCCAGCTAGTTTTTTTTATTTTATAGAGACGAGGTCTCGCCATGTTGCCCAGGCTGGTCTTGAATTCCTGAGCTCAGGCAGTCCCCCCACCTCAGCCTCCCAAAGTGCTGGGATTACAGGTGTGAGCTGCCACCCCCTGCCTGCATATTCCTAATTATTTTCTTTATTATTCACCTTCATCTTGGTTTTACTTTTCCCTTGCAAAGACATGAGATTCTAGTTATAATCCTAACATTGATTCTAACATGAACTGGTCTTTAGCTTTCAGGATGCCAGCCTGCCCCTGAAGGTTATTCCCCTACACTTCAGTGGCAACAGCAACAAGTAGCACAGTTTTCAACTGTTCGACAGGTAAGTATCAAATTTAATTAAAGTAAGCTCCTCTTAAGATTTATTTGGTCCTTAGACTATAATTGGAAAAATAAGATTTATAATTCAAACATACAAAAAAATTGCTTATCAAATTATTATTATAATCATTATACAATATAGTTTGAAACAAAATTTCCAAGTTTTTTTGTTTGTTTGTTTGTTTGTTTTTGAGTTGGAGTCTCACTCTGTCGCCCAGGCTGGAGTGCAGTGGCCGCTGCCGGCCGCCGCTGCCGCCCACCGCAGCCTCAACCTGCTGGGCTCCGGCGATCCTTCCACCTCAGCCTTCCAAGTAGCCGGAATTACAGGCATGCGCTACCACGCCCAGCTGATGTTTTTTATTTATTGTAGAGATGAGGTCTCACTGCCCAGGCGGGTCGCGAACCCATGGGCTCAGGCAATCCACTCACCTCAGCCTCCCAAAGGCGCGAGATTACAGGCTGAGCCACCGAGCCCAGCTAATTTCCAAATTTTAGGTAGTTAATATTTTGTGAAGAAACTGACTTCAGTTATTCATTTTCTGAATAGCACTGTCTAACTTTTCTTTCTCTAGAGTGTGAACAAACATAGAAGTCACTGGAAATCACAACAGTTGGATAGTAATGTGGCCATGGTATGTAAGTTTCTCAGTTTAAGTTATACAATGTATACCTGTTTGAAAGAGTTCATATTTACTTAAAGTCTTTAAAATTCACTTGTCTAGACCGTATTATCTTCATTCTCTTCAATATACCACTAATAGTAACAATTTCATTATGTTAGTAGCCTGAAAAGTATAAAATCAGTTATGTAAATTGTTATTTTGATGATAATTTTTACAGTATCTTGGGAGACTTCGGATAGGTAATTATTAGACCTCTGCAAGTCTTTAAGAACACTTCTAGACATTTTCTTTTTAGGCAATAAATATATTTTTAATATTTACAAAAAGATTGAGTAAAGACTTATTGGAGTTTCCTGATGTGAACCCATACATTTACAGAATATCATTTGTGCTTCACAGTACTGGTGATATATTAGTGAAGCCTGTCATGCATTCTGGAAAGTAGCATTTCCTACATTTTATTACCTTAGATAATAATTTTAAGCTCTTTGGTAGGTATGTTGGGACTACTGAATAAAAAAGGAAGTTGGCCGGCTGGGCACAGTGGCTCACGCCTCCTATCCCAGTACTTTGAGAGGCTGAGGTGAGAGGCTTGCCTGAGCCCACAGGTTTGAGACCAGCCTGGACAACTTGGCGGGATCTCATCTCTACAATAAATCAGAAAATTAGCTGGGCATGGTGTTGTGTGCCTGTAGTTCCAGCTACTTGTAAGGCTGAGGTGAAAAGATCACCTGAGCCTAGCAGGTCGAGGCTGCAGTGGCTGGGACTGTGCCACTGCCCTCCAACCTGGGTGACAGAGTAAGACTCTGACTCAAAAAAAA
>NW_007250987.1:565479-575327 GCF_000164805.1 Carlito syrichta | reverse complement strand
AAAAAAAAAAAAAAAAAAAGGAAGTTGGGAGAACATGCATACATTGTTCCAGGGCTATAGCTTTTAACCTGTTAAAGGAGCTCATATTCCTTCTGAGAATCTAATGAAAGTTATTTATCTTCAGAGGAAAAAAATGCACCTATGCACAACATTTTGCACATGGCTTCAGGTGGTTAATAGATTCAGATTTTTTTTTTTTTTTTGAGTTGGAGTCTCACTCTGTCACCCAGACTGGAGTACAGTGGCCGCTCCTGGCCACCGCAGCCTCGACCTGCTGGGCTCCGGCGATCCTTCCACCTCAGCCTTCCAAGTAGCTGGAACTACAGGCGCGCACTACCACGCCTGGCTCATTTTGATTTATTATAGAGATGAAGTCTCACCAAGTTGTCCAGGCGGGTCACGAACCCGCGGGCTCAGGCAATCCACTCACTTCAGCCCCCCAAAGGCACGGGATTACAGGCTGAGCCACCAAGCCCAGCTCAGATTTTTTTTTTCTTATGTCAGGGTCTTCCTCTGTTGCCCAGGCTGGAGTGCAGTGTGGCATGATCACAGCTCACTGCAGCCTTGACCTCCTGGGCTCAGGCAATCCTTCCACCTCGGCCTCCAGAGTAGCTGGGACGACAGGCATGCACCACCATGCCCAACTAAATTTTTTTTTTTTTTTTTTTTGTAGAGACAGGTCTTGCTATATTGCCCAGGCTGATCTTGAACTCCTATGCTCAAGCAGTCCTTGCCTCAGCCTCCCAAAATGCTGAGATTGCAGGCATGAGCCACCATGCCTGACTGATTTCAGATTTTAGAAGCTTTCTCTAAGCAGTGCTTCCTAACATCTGTAACATGGTGACATGTTGGGATAAATGGCTGCTTGCATATTCTTTCTGAGACTACCAGCCGAAAGCTGAGAAATGCAGTATGTAGCATCTCTATATGCATGTGCATACCACTTGAGAGCTGTATTCTAGGAAAAGTGTGATGGGAACTAACTTATCACTTGCCAAAAGTTATTTGACTCATTAAAAAGCATGGCTAGGGTTAAACCCAGGTTTGTCTGACTCTAAAACCTATGTTCTTTTTACTGTGCATTGATACCTTCCCAGTAGGAAGGGTATATGTGTGTGGGCAGTAGGTAGGGAGGTAGATAGTACTTTTTTCCTACTCAGTGTAAGGACCTTTGGATATATGTCCACTAATTCAAAAAGAAGCCACATCAATAACATTATGACTTAATGTAATTTTGTCAAAAATGGAAATGGCCTAACATAAGTGATTCAATAAACTATAGTCCATCAGAACAGTGGAATATTATGTAGCAATTATAAATGTTCATCATTGCAAGTATAAACATTATATAAGTAATAAAATGAAAAATTTTAAAGCACACTCTGGCCGGGCACAGTGGCTCACACCTGTAATCCCAGCACTTCGGGAGGCTGAAACAAGAGGATTGTCTGAGCCCAGGAGTTCAAGACCAGCCTGGGCAACATGGTGAAACCTCATCTCTACAGAAAATTAAAAAATTATCCAGGTGTGGTGGTGTACATCATAATCCCAGCTACTCAGGAGGCTGAGACGGAACGATCACCTGAACCTAGCAGGTCAAGGCTCACTGTGATGGTGCCAGCTTAGTGACAGAGAGACTCCAACTCAAAAAAAAAGAAAACACACTCTGATGGCAACTATGTAAATGTAAACATTTGCTTATTTGCTTATCTGATCATTTGTTAAGCATCTATTATATTTAATAATCTGGGTAGTCGGTGCTAACAGAAATAGTCTTTGACCTAATGGCATAATGGGAAGAGGTAGACACATTGTTCTAGATCAATAGATTTTTAACTGTTTCATGTTCATCCTGAGAACCCGTTGAAAGCTATTTATCCCCCGGGAGGAACAAATGTACCTATGCAGACTAATGTGCAATGTGATACAAGTAAAAGTTATTTTGTTAAGGTGATTATATTGAGCTGAATGCTTCTCCCAACTGGTCCTACTTTTTCTGTCTGGCAGTATAGAGTATATTCCCTCTTTGGACAGTTCTTCAAGTAGGTGAAGTATGTAATCATGTCTCCTTCTTGGAATTGAGTATCCTTCATTCTTGTAAGCATTCTGAGGGCTTTTCCCCATACTTACTTGCATTTTTATCATCCTCTTTTGCTTACATCCTTTCTTGTCAGTGGCCATTAAAGTGTGGCCTAAGCTAACATCACACGTATGGTGTAAGCACGGTTTGCTAGGGCTGCCATAACAGACATAGGTGGCTTAAACAATATTAATTTATTTTCTTTATTTTCTCATAGTTTTGAAGGTTGAAGGTTCAAGAACAAGATGTTGGCAGGGTTGATTTTTTTTTTTTTCTGAGGCCTTTCACCTTTGCCTGCAGATGACCACCTTCTCCCTGTGTCCCTGCCTGGTCTTTCCTCTGTGTGTGGGAATCCCTGTTACCTCTGTGCATTCAAATGTCCTCCTAAAAGGATACCAATCATATTGGATTAGGGCTCAATCTAACGGCCTCCTTTCAATTTAATCACCTCTTTAAAGGCTCTGTCTCTAAATACAGTCATATTTTGAGGTACTAGTAGTTAAGAGTTTTAATGTATGAATTTTGTGATGGAAATATTGTTAAGTATGAAAATAATACATAGAAATAAGTAAATTCATTTTTTCTTTCAGCCAAAATCTGAAGATGAAGAAGGCTGGAAAAAATTTTGTCTGGGTGAAAGGTTTTATGCTGAAGGGGCTGTTGGACCAGCTACTAATGAAAATCCTGGAATTGATTATGTACAAGTAGGTGATATATGAATAAACAAAACATAAAAAGCATTGTAATTTTGATGCATCACTCAGTATAAGGGGTCAGCAAACTTCAACCTGCCCAAATCCATTCCACAGCCTGTTTGTTTAATCCTGTGAGCTGATAATGCTTTTTAATTTTGTAAAGGACTGTAAAAGGAAACAAATAATGTGTGACTGAGACTATATATGGCTTGCAAAGCCCAAAATATTTACTGTCTGACTTCTTGAAGAAAATGTGTGCAAGCCCTGACTTAGTTTATTAGTTCTTTAATTTACAAAGTGTCAGCCTAGTTTCTGAAACTGCTTACTGTGACTTATTTTAGTTGGTTTCGTCTTTAGTTGTGTAATAATTTTATAAGTTAAATAGGATTTAGTTTTTTGAAATAATAAGGCATTGAACAAACAAGTTATGAGTAGTCGGGGGAAAAAGGAAAGCATAAGACAAAATTAGAGAGAGGTACTTTAAAGGGCTTAGTAAAGTGCAAAATCCAAAGATAAAATGTTGAGGATGTATTTAAATTTCACATGGCTTTCATCATAAATTATGCAGCCAGCTCCTTGTCTTTCAGGATTCACCTGCTTCCAAGTTTGCAAATGTTCTTGTAGAGCCCACTGCATACATCTGTATTACTACTTACTCCTTATAACATGTTCTGTCCTGTTCAGCAGGTATTTATTGTTTGCTATATGGTGCCACATTGTGTTTTTCCCATTTAAAACTAATATTTCCCCTAAATGTAAAGAGCTCCAGGAATCACTAAAAAGATCAAGACTGTCCTCCCACCCCCAACAAAAATATAAATAGATACCTTACAGAAAGGAAATACAAAGGATTGCCTGAGCCCAGGGGTTCGAGCCCAGGGGTTTAAGACCAGCCCGGGCAACTAGGCAAGACCTCATTTCTGCAATAAAACAAAAAATTAGCTGTGTGTGGTAGCATGTACCTGTGGTTCTAGCTACTTGGAAGGCTGAAGTAGAAGGATCACCTGAACCCAGCAGGTTGAGGCTACAGCCATGAGCGTGCCACTGCACTCCAGCCTGAGCAACAAAATGAGACTCCTACTCAAAACAAATCAAAAAATATAAGTAGATATCTTACAGAAAGGAAATACGAAGGCCAGGTGCAGTGGTTCACACTGGTAATCCCAGCACTTTGGGAGGCCCAAGCAGAAGAATTGCTTGAGCCTAGGAATTCAAGACAAACCTAGGCAGCATTGTGAGACCTTGTCTCTACAAAAAATAAAAGATTAGCTAGGTGTGATGGCATACATCTATAGTCCCAGTCACTCCAGAGGCTGAGGTGGAAGGATTGCTTTGAGTCCAGGAGATCGAGGCTGTGGTGAACTGTGATTATGCACTGCACTTCAGCCTGTATTACAGAGTGAGACCCCAACTCAAAAAAAAAAAGGAAGCAAGAGTTTATTATTCTGAAGCTTCTCACAAGTCAGTGTGTTTTCATAATCAACACACTGATCCCAGCATCAAACTCCAAAGTCAATTTTTTTAATCTGAATCAAATTAGGTTTGAAAATATCCTTCTAGGCCGGGCTCGGTGGCTCAGGCTGTAATCCCAGAACTTTGGGAGGCTGAGGCGAGTGGATTGCCTGAGCCGGTAGGGTCGAGACCTGTCCAGGAACTTGGTGAGACCTTGTCTCTACAATAAATCAAAAAAATTATCTGGGACTGGTAGCACGTGCTTGTAGTTCCGGCTACTTGGAAGGCTGAAGTGGAAGGATCGCCAGAGCCCAGCAGGTCGACTGCACCCCAGCCTGGGTGACAGTCCAACTCAAAAAAAGAAAAAAGAAAAAGAAAAATATTCTTATTCAAATGTCTTTAATTCTTGCAAATGCTAGCTTTAGCTGAATATTTTGAAATACTGTATACAACATATTAATGTCATCTAGTTTTATTGATGATATTTGCTAAAAAGTTAACTTTTTTAAGGAGTATCATTTTTAAAATTTCACCTTTTAACATTTTAGTTAACTAAAAGCATGCTTTATTTTAAAATTTATGCTTGGCCAGGCTCCGTGGCTCAGCCTGTAATCCCATGCTTTGGGAGGCCGAGGTGAGTGAATTGCCTAGCCCGAGGATGCGAGACCCGCCTGGGCAACTTGGCGAGACCTCATCTCTACAATAAACCAAAAAAATTAGCCAGGCATGGTAGCACATGCCTGCAGTTCTAGCTACTTGAAAGGCTGAGGCAAGCCAGGCTTGGTGGCTCATCCTGTAATCCCGCACCTTGGGAGGCTGAGGTGAGTGGATTGCCTGAGCCTACGGGTTCACGACCCGCCTGGGCAACTTACAATAAATCATCTCTACAATAAATCAAAAAATGAGTTGGGCATGGTAGCGCGTGCCTGTAATTCCAGCTACTTGGAAGGCTGAGGTGGAAGGATCACCAGAACCCCAGCAGGTCAAGGCTGCGGTGGCCGGGAGCGGCCACTGCACTCTAGTCTGAGCAACAGAGTGAGACTCCCAACTCAAAAAAAAGAAAGAAAAAAGAAAGGCTGAGGCAGAAGGATTGCTGAAGCCCAGCAGGTCGAGGCTGCAGTGGCCCGGGAGCATGCCACTGCACTCCAGTCTGGGCGACAGAGTGACTCCAACTCAAAAAAAAAATAAATAAATAAAATAAAGTTTATGCTTCAGACTTCAAGATGTTGTTTTCTTCAGACTTACCAACATAATAGTTCCTTGAATGTCTTATAATGGGCAATGAAAGAATTTTCTTTTATCTATTCTTTGTTTCTGGTGACAAGAAATTCACCAGTTTGGGGGAAAAAATGAAGCCCCTGCTCATAACACCAATTATTAAATTTCAATCTCATTTTTTCCTTTCAGATTGGTTTTCCTCCCTTGCTTAGTATTGTTAGCAGAATGAATCAGGTAAAATTTATGTAATAATAAAGATATGTGCATTTTTTTGTTTGTAATGTATATGAAAGTATTTGACTATACTTACGGAATTCTTACAGTATTCAAGACTTTAAGTTACTCATTGGTTATTTAATCCTTATTACAACCCTATATGGGCAGTTATTGATACCTACTTTTTATAGATGAGGCAACAAAATTTGAGGTTAAGTAACTTGCAGGCAGCACTGGGATTTGTGCCAGGTAAATCTAACTCCAGAGCTCATGCTCTTAGTCATGGTGCTAGAGTATTTTGTTCTGTACATTTCATTTATAAGTCTTAGATTTGGGGGTTTGAATTAAATACAAACAGTCCCTGACTTACAATGATTTCACTTAATAGTTTTTTATCTTTACAATGGTCTATTGGGACGTAACCCTATCATAAGTCAAGGGGTATCTGTACTAAGGTTAAATTGCCATTTCTAGGTCTAGATGTCCTGCACATTCCCTTAAGATTGAAATATATAATTTCTTGGATCAAAAGGGAAGAATTAGTTGTTGTCTTTTAGGAGTAGGGACTCTTTTGTTATTCATTTAAAAAGCAAATAAAAGCCAGGCTTGGCTGGGTGACTCAGCCTGTAATCCTGCGCTTTGGGAGACTGAGGTGAGTGGATTGCCTGAGCCCGCGTACGTGACCCGCCTGGGCAACTTGGCGAGACCTCATCTCTACAGTAAGTCAAAAAATTAGCCGGGCGTGGTAGCACGCACCTGTAGTTCCAGCTACTTGGAAGGCTGAGGCCGAAGGATCGCCAGAGCCCCAGCAGGTCGAGGCTGCGGTGGCCAGGAACAGCCACTGCACTACAGTCAGGGCCACAGAGTAAGACTCCAACTCAAAAAAAAAAAAAGCAAACAAAAGCTTGTTTTGCCTTAATACAGCATTGGGTACTCTTAGAAGATAATTTTTTTGTGAGTTATACTTTGTTTGAAATAATACACCGACTGACAGTTTTACTTAATTATTTGCATTAAAATGTGGCAAGCCGGGCTTGGTGGCTCAGCCTGTAATCCGCGCCTTTGGGAGGCTGAGATGAGTGAATTGCCTGAGCCCGCGGGTTCGAGACCTGCCTGGGCAGCAAGACCTCATCTCTACAATAAATCAAAAAATCAGCCGGGCGTGGTAGCGCATGCCTGTAATTCCTGCTACCGGTAAGGCTGAGGCGGAAGGATCGCCGGAGCCCAGCAGGTCGAGGCTGTGGTGGCCGGGAGCGTCCACTGCACTTCAGTCTGGGCGACAAAGTAAGACTCCAACTCAAAAAAAAAAAACAAAAACATTGTGGCAAACATACTAAATTTTTTTTAAACTTACAAAGTCAGTGTGATTTCTTTTTATAAGCATCAACTATCTTTGAATAAGCCCTGGAATATTTTCAAGAGTTAGATAAATTCCATCAGTATAGCTTTAAAACAGAACTTTCTCTAGCTAATTTTTTCGTTAGATTTGTACTTTAATTTCATTTGAATAGGTAAATAAACTGAAGGTATTTATGCAGATAGTTTTTGGGTTTTTTTTTGTTGTTTGTTTTTAGTGATAAAGTAGGATTTATTGAGAGGACAGAAAAGCTCCCACAGTAGAAGGGGAGCAGAAGGGGTTGCCCTCAGATACTATTTTTTAACAGCATGTGAAGTTTTTCAAGTAGTTACAAACTAAATTAGTAGTTACAAACTAGATCCTAGGATTTAAACCAAGGTGTTAGTTGATATTTGAGAGTGTAAAAATGTTCGTTTTAAAAGACTCTTCTCACTAGGTAAGTCATCTAATTGCACTTATTAAAATCACCATTTTCTTTGTAAGTTTAAAGAATGAGGCCATTTTAAATATTAGAGTTGCTTTCTGGTAAACTTAATGAAACTTATGTTGAACTCATAGTTTTTTACTAATACAGCTCTTCCCCGACTCTCCCCACTTTTTAGGCAACAGTAACCAGCGTCTTGGAATATCTGAGTAATTGGTTTGGAGAAAGAGACTTTACTCCAGAATTGGTAGTATTGCATCTTTTTATTTTCATAATACAGTACAGTATGTAGCATGCTATACAGATTTGTAGGCTAAGAGCAATAAGCTTATACTATATAGTCTAGGTGTACAGTAGGCTATATCATCTAGGCTTTGTGTAAGTATACTCTGATGTTCACATAATGAAAACACCTAATGAGGCATTTCTTAGAATGTATCCCTTTTGTTAAATGATATATGACTTTACTTATATATAAGATATGACTCTACAATATTTATATTTACATGTGTATATATACATATACATACATGTATAATCTGAACTATGCTTGTTTGAAGTGAAATAAGGAACTTAACATCAGACTGTGAATCAACATACTACTTCCTTCATTGAGAAAGTCTCCTTTGAAAGAGTTGATTTATAGCCTGGTATGAGGTTCAAGCTACTTATCTCATGGCAGACCAATAACAATGAGAACTATTTTTTTAGAAATAGAGTCTTGCTATGTTGCTCAGGATGGTCTGATTCCTGGACTCAAGCAATTCTCCCACCTCAGCCTCCTGAGTAACTGGGACTACTGGCCCACACCACCATGCCCCGGTGAAATGCACTTTCTAAAGTGGCCTTAAAATTTAGTCCAGAGCCGGGCTCTGTGGCTCAGCCTGTAATCCCGCACCTTTGGGAGGCTGAGGTGAGTGGATTGCCTGAGCCCGTGGGTTTGAGACCCGCCTGGGCATCGAGACCTCATCTCTACAATAAATCAAAAAAATCAGCCGGGCGTGGTAGCGCATACCTGTAATTCCGGCTACTGGGAAGGCTGAGGCGGAAGGATCGCCGGAGCCCAGCAGGTTGAGGCTGTGGTGGCCGGGAGCGGCCACTGCACTCCAGTCTGGGTGACCAAGTGAGACTCCAACTCAAAAAAAAAAAAAAATTTAGTCCAGAAATATTGGAAACAATAATAATAGCAAGCACTACATGCCAGGCATTGTTTTAAGAACTTTGATATAATAACTCATTGAACCCTCCAATAACCTATTAGCTACCATATCTCCATTTTATAAGGAAAGTAAAGCACAGAGGGGTTCAGTGCCTTGCTTAAGGTCACACAGCTTATAACTGGCAGAACTCAGACTCAAGCCCAGGCATTCTGGCTCTGGAATCCATATTCCTAACAACTGTGCTACGCTGCTCCTTTATTTTATTGCTTATATCCTGATACCTTTTTTCATATTCAAATACCAAAATTCATATATGAATTACCTGTTTAATCCTCCTGATTTGATTTTAAGACTTGTTATTATTCTTTGAAGTAAATTTACTTTTTTGTTTTATTTCTTTTGAGTCAGAGTCTTATTCTGTTGCCTAGGCTGGAGTGCAGTGGCATGATTATGGCTTACTGTGGCCTTGACCTCTTGGACTCTGGCTATTCTTCCACCTCAGCCTCCCAAGTAGCAGGACTGCAGGTGTGCACTTCCACACCCACATAATTTTTTTTTTTTTTTTTGTAGAGACGAGGTCTAGGCTGGTCTCAAACTCCAGGACTCAAGCAATCCTCCCTCCTCAGCCTCCCAAAGTGCTAGGATTATAGGCATGAGCCACCACACTTGGCCAAATTTAATTTTTAGAAAAAAGATTTTTCAGCCGGGCTCGGTGGCTCAGCCTGTAATCCTGTGCCTTTGGGAGGCTGAGGTGAGTGGATTGCCTGAGCCCGCGGGTTCGAGACCCGCCTGGGCAGCGAGACTTCATCTCTACAATAAATAAAAAAATCAGCCAGGCGTGGTAGCGCATGCCTGTAATTCCAGCTGCTTGGAAGGCTGAGGCGGAAGGATCGCCAGAGCCCAGCAGGTCGAGGCTGCGGTGGCCAGGAGCGGCCACTGCACTCCAGTCTGGGCGACAGAGTGAGACTCCAACTCAAAAAAAAAGAAAAAAGATTTTTCATGACTGAGGATATTTGCAAAGAATATATGGAGGGGCTTTCAAAGCTTCCTTTGTGTCCTGTCAAGACATAAGGGGTAATCTTTGCTCTCTAGAAGTTTATAGTGTGCTGGAAGAGACAGATAAATTAGCATTCGTTGCATTACAACGTGTAAGTTTTTCTTTTTTCTTTTCTTTTTGAGTTGGAGTCTCACTCAGTTGCCTAAACTCGAGTGCAGTGGCCGCTCCTGGCCACCGCAGCCTCGACCT
>NW_007250987.1:562111-564110 GCF_000164805.1 Carlito syrichta | reverse complement strand
GAGTGCAGTGGCACACTCCTGGCCACCGCAGCCTCGACCTGCTGGGCTCTGGCGATCCTTTCCGCCTCAGCCTTCCAAGTAGCTGGAACTACAGGTGCGCACTACCATTCCCAGCTAAGTTTTTTTATTTTATTGTAGAGATGAGGTCTCACCAGGTTGCCCAGGCTCAGGTAATCCACTCACCTCAGCCTCCCAAAGCGCTGGGATTACAGACTGAGCCACTGAGCCCAGCTTTAACTTTATTTCTCTTCTCTGCAACCCCACTTTATGTTGAGCCATATGAAATTGTCATTTTTGCAGCTTAAAAAGTTTGATTATCAGTAATTCTATATGATTCACTCTAACATTATTTTATAATTTATCTTTCAAATTTAGTAAATTTGTAGTAATTTAAACATAAGGTACATTTCTTTTAATATCAGTGAAACAATTTTTTTTTTAGTATGAACTAAATTTTTATTATTTATTTATTTATTTGAGTTGGAGTCTCACTCTGTCACCCAGGCTGGAGGGCAGTGGCACACTCCCAGCCATTGCAGCCTGTACCTGCTGGCCTCTGGCGATCCTTTCCGCCTCAGCCTTCCAAGTAGCTGGAACTACAGACACGTGCCACCATGCCAAGCTAATTTTTTGATTTATTGTAGGGATTAGGGCTTACCAAGTTGCCTTGGCTGGTCTCGAACCTGCGGTCTCAGACAGTCTTCTCACTTTGGCCTCCCAGAGTGCTGGGATTACAGGCTGAGCCACTGAACCTGGCCAATTTTTTTAAAGAGAGAGAGTCTCACTTTGTCACCCAGGCTGGAGTGTAGTGACGCAATCATAGTTTAGTATAACCTTAAACTTTCTGAGTTTAAACGATCCTCCTGCCTCAGCCTCCCAAAGTGCTGGGACTAAGGAGTAAGCCATCATTCTGGGCCTGAGAGTGACCTTTTATCAGTATTATTTATCTGACCTAGTTTCCTTCTTTTATTTTTTTTAACTCTTCATTGTCAGATGTTTTTGAATTTCTTTCTATGTTCTAAAGATTGCCTGCTTAAGAGCGTGGCAAATTTGACTTTTCCTGTTAACTTTGTGAAAGCATACTATCAAAAAGTGTAACTTTGTTTGCCAGGGAAATCATTAAAGTGTTTTTGAGCCACTGACAGCTTATTCATTAAATTTTAACATTGATAATCCTTTTATCTTATCTAGAGGTCTTTTTTTTTTGAGTCAGAGTTTCACTCTGTCTCCCAGGCTAGAGAGCAGTGGCACATGCATGGCCACCGCAGCCTTGACATGCTGGACTGGGGTGATCCTTCTACTTCAGCCTTCCAAGTAGCCGGAACTACAGAGCACATGCCACCATGCCTGGCTAAGTTTTTGATTTGTTGTAGAGACAAGGTTTCGCCAAGTTACAGGCTAGTGTCAAACTCCTGGGCTCAAGCAGTCCTCTCATCTCTACCTCCCCAAGTGCTAGGATTACAGGCATGAGCAACTGCACCCGGCAATAATCCTTTAATCTTATTTTGAGTAACGTCTCTCTTAAATCAAAGGTTCAATTTCTCTATCCAAGTAACCATACTAAGAATACCAGTGCTTAAAGTAAAAGCTTGTGTCACAGGAACTTTGTTTATCATAAACCAGCAGAAGAAAAAAAAAGACCTTTTAGTTTTTTCTTTACTTAGGATTACTTATCTAGTATGTTTTTGAGAAATACAGTTTTATTTTATCATCCAAGTATGAAGTTATTAAGAAAGATTTTTTGGTTCTGGGATTTTTGTTTTGTGTATTATTTCAGTGTTCTCACTGACTTTGAGAGAAGGAATCTTTCAGTATAAATGAATTTTAGGTAATTAGTAGAGCAACTTCTAAATGTAGAGGACATTAGAATATCTGAATACGCCGGACTCGGTGGCTCAGCCTGTAATCCCAGCGCTTTGGGAGGCTGAGGATTGCCTGAGCCTGCGGGTTCGAGACCTGCCTGGGCAACTTGGTGAGACCTCATCTCTACAATAAATCA